>NC_045450.1:16040062-16107243 GCF_002776525.5 Piliocolobus tephrosceles
AGTGTGGCATCATGGTGATGTTCATTCATCCCTAGGAAGTGTGGCATATGACAACATGTGGAATTGAATCCATTAAACCTCTTTTTCTTTACAAATTACCCAGTCTCGGGCATGTCTTTATTAGCAGTGTGAGAATGGACTAATACAAATATCGTGATGAATGAGGACATTCTCATATCTTCCGCAAAACCATCATGGAAGACATTATCCATCATTTGGTTACATTTCCCTTATGTAAGGATCCAGGGGGATCTGGAGCCCTACTTTTCTGTTTGCCTCTCAACTCTGCCACATACTAGCTAGGTTTATAGGCTGCTGTGAGGTTTCAATGAGTAAATCAAAACCTGTAAACACTTGGTGAATGCATAATAAGTACTTAAAAATAGCTGATTGTTGTTATTATTATTTTTGGGATTTTGGGATTTGGTTTTTCTGGGGAAGGACCATCATGGGGGTACTGCCCTCGTGACCTCATCTAAACCAAATTACCTCCTCCAAATGCTATTGCACTGGGGGCTAGGCCTTCAACATGTGAATTTGGTGGAGAGAAACACAGACATTCAGTCCATAACAATTTTCCTTGGATTTGTATGTACACGATCAAGTCACCTAGGAATGATGACTGTGTCATTTCTTCCTTTCTAGACATCTTCCCCCTGACTAACTGCACTAGCTAGGATATCCAGGACAATGTGGAATGGAAGTGAGGCTTGTGAGTATCAATGCTGTGATACCATCCACAGGGAGAAACCTTTGGCTTTTGTTTGAAAAGCTGATGGTTAAGGATATTGATACCATTTGTCTGTGTCCCCACCCAAATCTCAACTTGAATTGTAGTTCCCATAATTCCCATGTGTCATGGGAGGGACCCAGTGGGAGATAATTGAATCAAGAGGGTGGGTCTTTTCCATACATTCTTGTGATAGTGAATAAATCTCAAAAGATCTAATGGTTTTATAAAGGGCAGTTCCCCTACACATGCTCTCTCATGCCTGCTGCCATGTAAGATGTGACTTTGCTCCTCCTTTGCCTTCTGCCATGATTGTGAGGCCTCCCTAGACATGTGGAAGTGTGAGTTCATTTGTGAGTCCATCTCTTTTTCTTTATAAATTACCCAGTTTCATGTATGTCTTTGTTAGCAGTGTGAGAATGGACTAATTCAAATATCATGATGAATGAGGACATTCTCATATCTTCTGCAAAACTATCATGGAAGATATTATCCATCATTTGGTTACATTTCCATTATGTAAGGATCCAAGTGGAAGTTTTTTTGAATTCTTTTCCAAGAAAAATCATTTTCTTTCCTGTGAACAGCTGTACTTCCCTTTGTTCACTGATGATATTCATGTAACCTTTAGGTTTTTTTTTTTTCTTTTTTTGCTCTGGCTATTAGGGAGCTAAAACCCTAGAGTACACTCAATCAGAATAACTACATTAAATGAGTTTTCTTATGTATTTGATACATAATTTTTCTTTTGTTTTCCTTTTGGGTGTGCCTTTTATTGCAAGCTGTCTCAAGAAGTTTTTTTCACAGTAAATGGGGATAAAATTATTTTAAAAGAATAATACCTGACCTGATTATTACCTGGGTTTGTTTCATCGACTGAATGGTGAGAGTGATGAATGGACAAGAGCTTTATGAACTGTAAAATGCCGTGTCTGTTATTAACTAGGGCAAGAATGTGATTGTCCTTGACTTTAACCAACGTACCCTGTGTCCTCCTCAGCTGGCACTGATGGTTCTGAGTTAGGTAACCATGCTACCTAAAGCCTCTGAGATTTCCCCTGAACATCCTGGCCACTCAGTGCTTATTTTGCACCACTCTTGTGTGTCCAGGATGACTCTTTCAACTTCATCTTTCTTCTAGAAAGTTGCTATCCATTGTTTACATCCAGTGGCTCATGCATTCATAGAATGCAGCAGCATTTTCTAAGCACCAACTGCTGGGTATGTAACGGTTGCCTGCCCAGCAACCCTTTTCTCTTCTTCTTTGCTGAGACCATCCTATTTTCATTCATGCATCAGTCGGCAATATGCCTGAAGAAATGGAGCCTCTTCCTTCCTCATGCTCTTAGGCATGGACCTCAATTGGCCCAAGCCAGGCATGCTCATCCTGTTTCTCTCACTGCTGACTGGTTTAGCCTTGGGCACATGACCTCGTTCTCAGCAGTGAACTCATCAGGATTAGAAAAACTCCAAAACCATGACATTATTAATTAACCTGTCTGGACCACCTATGCCTGGACTTTGGGAGATATAATAAATCTGGATTATAGGCTGGTGTAAAAGTAATAGTTAAATCACCTGTAATTCAACTCTGTGCTGCTTGTAGTCAAAAGTATCCTAATCAGGCTGGGCGCAGTGGCTCACACCTGTAATCCCAGCACTTTGGGAGGCTGATGCAGGCTGATCACCTGAGGTCAGGAGTTTGAGACCAGCCTGGCCAACATATAGTGAAACCCTGTCTCTACTAAAAATGAAAAATTAGCTGGGCGTGGTGGCATATGCCTGTAATCCCAGCTGCTCGGGAGGCTGAGGCATGGGAGGCTGAGGCAGGAGAATTGCTTGAACCTGGAAGGTGGAGGTTGCAGTGAGCTAAGATCGTGCCACTGCACTCTAGCCTGGGTGACAGGGCGAGACTCCATCTCTCAAAAAAAAAAAAAAAAAAAAAAAAGTCCTAATCAACTGTTTCAGTTTGGGTACTCACTGAAGTAGACTCTGAGGCAAGGATTTGAGTGCCAATAGTTTATTAAGCTCGGGGAGATGGGGAAAAGGGGACAGGCAAGGGAGGGAAGTAGCAAGAAAGTTGAATTACCATGTCAGTTACCAGTGTGGGGAATCACAGTTTAATCTCTCTGGGGAACTCTGGAAAATGACACAGAGCAGGGATTTGCAAACTATTGGCTCATGGCACACCTGTTCTGCCACTTGTTATTTCAATAAAATGTTCCTGGAATAATACAGTCACACCCATTCATTTGTGGATAGCCCATGGCAGCTTTTGCACAACAACTCGGCAGAGTTGAGCATCTGTGAGAGACTATATGACCTGCAAAGCATAAAATATTTACTATATGACCCTTTTGCAAGAGGTTTGCCAACCCTGGTGTTGAGCATGTAGCCCAGAATCACCCCCTGGAGGAGTGAAGGAGCTGGGGTATTTATACATCCCTCCAGTTAGTTACTGGTAGAGACCTAATCCAGGGGGTGTGTCAATTCTCCAGGACTTCTGACCTGTCCTGTGCACAGGCACAGTGGGCCCTGGCTACCACAGTGGGCTCTGTTCAAGCAAAGAGATGCAAATACCGATTGTTGGGATTTGGGCAAGTATGGACCCTACTGGTCCATACCAGTACGCTAACGGAGATGGCCACATCAGTGCATCCAGAGATGGCTGAGAAGTGTGCCTGCCCTCCAGGAACCCGTAGTCTGAAGGCAAGGTTGGAAATGGCCAAACATTTTTATTTTTTAATTTTTTGAGATGGAATCTCACTCTGTCACCCAGGCTGGACTGCAATGGAACGATCTTGGCTCCCTGCAACCTCTGCCTCCTGGGTTCAAGCCATTCTCCCACCTCAGCCCCCCAAGTAGCTGGGATAACAGGGACCTGCCATCATGCCTGGCTAATTTTTTGCATGTTTGTAGAGGTGGGGTTTCACCATGATGGTCAGGCTGGTTTTGAACTTCTGATCTCAAGTGATCCACCCACTTCAGCCTCCCAAAATGCTGGGATTACAGGTGTGAGCCAGCACACCTGGCCTTTATTTTTATTTTTTTGAGACAAGGTCTATCTCTCTTGCCCAGGCTGGAGCGCAGTGGCACAATCATAGCTCACTGCAGCCTCAAAATCCGGGGCTCAAGTGATCCTCCCACCTCAGCCTCCCACATAACTGGAACCACAGGCCTGTAGCATCCTACCTGGCTAATTAAAAACAAAACAAAACAAAAAAACATCTTTGTGTAGAGACAGAGTCTCACTGTGTTACCCAGGCTGGTCTCAAACTCTTGGGCTCAAGCGTTCCTCCTGCCACCGCCTCTCACAATGCCCGGATTACAGGTGTGAACCACTGTGCCTGGCTCAAACATTTTATAATTAAATAGAATAACCCATATGTCAGCTGGGGTCCCCTGCTGATATGTGCGTTATTTGAATCCTCAAAGATCTAGGTAAGATCTTCTACTCAGGCTAATTCCTGCTAATCTGGGGAGGGGGATCTTCTTAAGGTCGCATCTGCCTCTCGCCCTGGTGCCCCCAACCCATGCTGACTCTGCTTTTTCCCCTACATGAGCTTAAATGCAGAACTTGGCATCTCCCACTGCTTTCAGGAAACCTACTCAGCTAGTGAGTTCATGGGGCTTCACTGAAGTCTGGTGGATTCTGGAGGGGACGATTTTCTGGCACATTCAGGCTTCTAGAACCCTCTATGCTTTCCCCAGCTCTGCTTCGCCTTTTTTTCTTGTCTGACTCCAAAACCTTCCCCCTTTGATTGAGCACAGTATTTCTCTCCAGTTCCCGCCTCCGCATTTCCTTTCCTGAATACTTCTAGGGCCTCAGCAGAACAAGGAACTCATCATTGATGATGTTAAACAACAACAACAACAAAACAACCCAAGACACAAGACACAGAACTTTTTTTTTTTTTTTTTTCTCCAGACAAAACATTTTCAGCATCAGATGAAGCCCCCTTTGGAAACATCTCCCCATGTTCTATGATTCTGCCAAGTCCTCTAAATTTCCTCTCGTCCTTCGTCCACCAGGTGGATTTCAGGACCCCCATTGTTAGAGGCTTGGAGTAAACCTCTGGCATGATTTGCTTCTCCCTCCCTCCCTCCCTTCCTTCCTTTCCTTCCTTCCCTTCCTTTCTCTCCCTTTCTCTCTCCCTTTCTCTCTCTCTCTCTCTTTCAGATGGAGTTTTGCTCTTGTTGCACAGGCTGGAGTGCAATGATGGGATCTCGGCTCACCACAACCTCTGCCTCCCAGGTTCAAGCAATTCTCCTGCCTCAGCCTCCAGAGTATCTGGGAAGCTGGGATTACAGTCGTGCATCACCATGCCCATCTAATTTTGTACTTTTAGTAGAGATGGGGTTTCTCCATGTTGGTCAGGCTGGTCTCAAACTCCTGACTTCAGGTGATCTTTCTGCCTAGGACTCTCAAAGTGCTGAGGATTACAGGCATGAGCTACCGCACCTGGCCCTGTTTGGCTTTCTAAAACAGAGACTGTGTGTCTTACCCAGTGTGATGTTACATCTGTATAGCATGGTACCATTCCATCGAGTCAACTCCTTGGGCATACTATATGTTTTGTTTCCCTGGTAGCTAATTAAATAAACAACTAAGTGCAGTCTAGAAAGTTCCTCTCATGACAAAGTTCCCACGAATTTAAGTCTTTCCTTTACTTACTTTTTCATGGTAGTTGAAGTGCAAACGGAAACTGATTAGAAAGGAGAAACCTACATCAAGTTAGGCAAATTCTGCAGTATGAACTGTGCTTGGAAAATCTAACTGGTAATGTATCCACATTGGGAACTTGGTCCTACCTCTCACAAAGAAAATTCCAGCTCAATTTCATCCCCTATTCTAAGCATTTGAGGGCTCAGGAATGTGATTTTAGTTTTATAAAAATTGTTCTTTTTTAAATTCCTGTCAAATAATCAGATTGTTTTCTCAGCACATTTAGAAGTAAAAAATGGAAAGTTTAGAGCATTTTGATATTTTAGTATTTATTTCCATGAAGTCACTTAACCCTCCCAGACTAGTTTCAGAGTTTTGTCTCCCAACCCATCTTTGTGTCTCACTGTACATTTTCTGCATGTAAAATGAGAGATGATTTTTAATTGGAATCCCCTAGATTTTAGAGAGAAATCTCTCCTCCTCTATTCCTCTTGCTCTCCTCTCACTCTCTCTCATTTTAATCCGGAGAGTCCAAGTGTCTCTTACAGGCTTGGATATCAAGCTGAACCGGTGAAAACAGTGGGGTCCAGGAACCTGAGTTTGAAACGAGCGCCTCTGATTTTCTCAGCGGACTTAGACACAGACAAATGCTGTGTGATCTCACTTATTTGTGGAATTTAAAAACATTGAACTCATGGAAAAAGGGAGGAGAATTAGCTTAGTGAACTAATTCAGACAGAGACAGACAAATCTGTGCAATCTCACTTATTTGTGGAATCCGAAAACGTTGAACTCAAAGAGAGTCGAATTAGAATGGTTGCCAAGGGCTAGGAGGAAATGTTGGTCCAAGGGTACACACTTCCGGTGATAAGATAAGTAAGTTCTGAGCATGTCATATATGGCACGGTAACTATAGTTAATGATACCATATTGTTTACTTGAAATTTGTTAAGGCGGCAGCTCTTAAAAATTTTTTATTTTTAATTTTTGTGAGTACATAATAGGTGTATATATTTATGGGGTACATGAGCTGTTCTGATACAGGCATGTGGTGTGTAGTAATCACATCATGAAATATGGGGTATCTGTACCCTCAAGTATTTGTCCTTTGTGTTACAAATTATCTAAATACACTCTTTCAGTTATTTTAAAATGTACAATTAAATTATTATTGACTATAGTCACTCTGTTGTGCTATCAAGTAGTAAGTCTTTTTATTTTTCTTTGGAGAGAAGATCTCATTTCTGTTACCCAAGCTGGAGTGCAGTGGCATGATCACGGCTCACTGCAGCCTCGACTTCCTGGGCTCAGGTGATCCTCCCACTTCAGCCTCCTGAGTAGCTGGGACTACAGGTATGTGCCATGATGCCCGGCTATTTTTTGTATTTTTAGTGGAGATGGGGTGTTGCCATGTTGCCCAGGCTAGTGTTGAAATCCTAGCCTCAAGCGATTCATCCTCCTTGGCCTCCCAAAGTGCTGGGATTATAGGTGTGAGCCACCACTCCTGAGCAAGTAGTAAGTGTTATTCATTCTTTGTAACTGTTTTTCTTGTACCCATTAACCATCTCTACATTCCCCAGCTCACTACCCTTCCCAGCCTCTGGTAATCACCATCCTTCTACTAAGAGAGCAGATCTTAGGTGTTCTCATCACATAAACATCCAAAGACAACTATGTGAGGTGATGAATAGGGTCATTAGCTAGTTCATGGTGATCATTTCACAAATTGTGTGTACATGTATCTCCAAAGATCATATTGTTCACAGTAAATGTATTCGATTTTTATTTGTCAGTTTTACTCCACTGAAGTTGGGAAAAATGAAATAAAACAAACATCCTGGGCAGGACTGGCTGCATAGTTTTCAGGGCCCAGCACAAAAGGAAAATGTGGGGATTCTTGTTATAAAAATTGTAGGAATTCTGGCTGGGAGCAGGGGCTTATACCTGTAATCCCAATACTTTTGGAGGCTGAGGCTGGGGAGCTGCTTTGAGTCCAGGAGTTTGAGACCAGCCTGGGCAACGTGGCAAAACTCCACCTCTACCAAAATAATAATAATAATAATAATAATAATGATAATAATAATAATAAAAATTAGCCAAGAGTGGTACACATCTGTGGTCCCAGTTACTTGGGAGGCTAAGGCAGGAGGACCGCTTGAGCCTAGGAGGTTGAGGCTGCAGTGAGCCATATTCATGCCACTGCATTGCAGCCTGGGTGACAGAGCAAGACCTTGTCTCAAAAAACAAAAAAAAACAAAAAAAAAACAAAAAAAAAAAAAAACAAAAAAACTATAGGAATTTCAAAATGCCAGCATCAGAGTGGGGTCCTCTAATTATGGGGCCTTGTGTAGTTACACAGGCAGCATAGCAGGAAAATCTTCTCTTGCTCTTGGCCCTTCTATGTGCCTGAAAAGGGTGAGAAGAGAGTTGAAGCAGGACAGAACCACTTTTCTTTTCTTTTTCTTTTTTTTAGATGGTGTCTCTCTCTGTTGCCCAGGCTGGAGTGCAGTAGTGCGATCTTGGCTCACTGCAAGCTTCGCCTCCCGGGTTCACGCCATTCTCCTGCCTCAGCCTCCCAAGTAGCTGGGACGACAGGCACCCACCACCACGCCCGGCTAATGTTTTTTTTTTGTATTTTTAGTAGAGATGGGGTTTCACCATGTTAGCCAGGGTGGTCTTGATCTCCTGACCTCGTGATCCACCTGCCTTGGCCTCCCAAAGTACTGGGATTATAGGCATGAGCCACTGTGCCCGGCCAGAACCACTTTTCAAAGATTTTGTTTGAAAATCTGCCTTTTAATTTTGTAACTGATTTTGGAATTCTTTTTTTTTTTTTTTGGAGACGGAGTCTCGCTCTGTCACCCAGGCTGGAGTACAGTGGTGCGATCTGTGCTCACTGCAAGCTCCACCTCCCGGGTTCATGTCGTCCTCCTGCCTCAACCTCCCAGGTAGCTGGGACTACGGGCGCTCACCACTACACCTGGCTAATTTTTTGTGTATTTAGTAGAGATGGGGTTACACTGTGTTAGCCAGGATGGTCTTGATCTCTTGACTTCATGATACGCCCGCCTTGGCCTCCCAAAGTGCTGGGATTACAGGCATGAGCCACCGCTCCCGGCCTGGAATTCTTGAAACAAAACTTAACATCTTGCCTGACATGTTTTTGTAGCCCAACAGGATAACTAAAATGCCAGCATTAACACTCAATCCCTGGCAAGATGTTGCCTGTGATCTCCTTAATCTTCACAACAAGATCATTAGGGTTGTATGCTAAGGTTAGCAGCAGAGTCTCAGTGGAGTGGACCCTGCAGGTGGGAAGCCACACTTGGAATTCCTCTGTCACGCTTGGTTCATCATGAGGACTGGGTAGCTGTCTCATGGCAGAATGGTTTCAAAACAAAAGTATCTGTGAATCGTTTTCTCTTTTGGTAATTTTTTGGTCCAGCTCAGTGACTTCCAACTCTTCAAGGGGCATAGTTATTACTTAAAATGATTACATACACAAGTACATGCACACTCTATAAATTATGGTTGATTTAAAGGAATCTCAGGAGTAATTTTGACCACAAATAATTTTTCCTTTTCTGTACGAACTATGGAAATGAAATGTTTGTGTAATATATGATTCCATTTTGCCAGAATATATGAATACTTCTGTGAAAGTGTTCTGAAATAAATGAAATGCTGTCTCTGCAAAAAAAAAAAAAAAAAAAAAAGAAAATTCTTTGTGACATGGACATGGATAAAAAAGTTATAACTAGCATCGAATTCAAGCATTTGGTTTTATTGCTTATGTGAACACAGCATGGAGGATTTTTTGATTCACGTTTTCCCCATTCTTGTTCGTGTTATCTGTTCATGACTGTATGCAGCTGGTTTTGTCTCCCGGGGACATTGGGTCATGTCTGGACACATTTTCAGTTGTCACAACTGGGGATGAGAAAATGGCACTACTGGCGTCTGGTGCATGGACTTCAGAGATGCCAGTAAACATCCTGCAGTGCACGGAATAGCCCTGCACAGTACAGAATGATCCACCCCAGATGGTGGCAGTGCTCTCTAAACATTACATCCTGGGCTGTACCCACTCTCTGGATGTGAAAATGGAGGCCTAGGGAGGCTAAGCACTTATATATTATTTCTTTTTTTTTTTTTTTTTTTTTTTGAGACGGAGTCTGGCTCTGTCGCCCAGGCTGGAGTGCAGTGGCCGGATCTCAGCTCACTGCAAGCTCCGCCTCCCGGGTGTACGCCATTCTCCTGCCTCAGCCTCCCGAGTAGCTGGGACTGCAGGCGCCCGCCACCTCGCCCGGCTAGTTTTTTGTATTTTTTAGTAGAGACGGGGTTTCACTGTGTTAGCCAGGATGGTCTCGATCTCCTGACCTCGTGATCCGCCCGTCTCGGCCTCCCAAAGTGCTGGGATTACAGGCTTGAGCCACCGCGCCCGGCCGTATATATTATTTCTTTGTAGTTAAAAAAGTCCATCTCGTTCCAGGAAGAAACAATTTAATTTCTAAATATGCGGCATAAAATAGAAATAAGTAGGAAATCGGTGGAAATGTGTTTTCAGGGGCACCGTGTAGACCGAGGACAAATTTTCAGGCTTCTATTAGCCTGGTGAGGTTAGTGCTTGTGCGCTGGGCCAAGTCAACATCCTTTTAGTGGTGTCTTGTCTCCTTCCTGATTTAGAAAAGGCAAACCCACCTGCTGTCATGAAAAATACCTTCTAGAAGCTACCGGGTAATTGGGTGATATTTCTGGATTTGTCACCCTGTCTAACGTACATCGGTTAAACTTTTGACTCTTCAGCGCCTTCTGGAGAAAGTAATAATCGGAAACGAAATCGACTTGGTTTTTTCTCTCCCCCTTTGCCCCGTATTTGTTAAGATTAATCTTCAGTATCTATGAGTGCTGGGTGATTTGCGGAAACTGCAGCTGCTTTATCAGTATCAGCTTGGCCTCCATTGATCAAACCCTCATTTAGGCGTTCACTGCCGTCTGCTGGAAACAGCCCAGGGATGAGGACGGAAGGGAAAAGGCCACTTTGGGAGGCCACCTTGCCTTGGAGTTTCCGTCGTTTTCCGAGGTGAGCTTGGATGTCACTGCTCAGCACTGTTGATTAAAGAGGGTCCTTGAGATTGGCGCTGTGAGTGAGTCACTGTGTGGGAATAAATCCCGATGGTGGCAAATATGAGTAAAGTATCACTGTAGCTATCCTGGCTGGATTGTTTTTCTTCATCTCGCTATACTGTTTTCCCTCTGCATGTGTCTGTGACCTCTGGCGGGCTTGCAGATAAAGGTGATGTATCTTCATTTTGTTGGAGGAGTTAATTTTGTGTGTATTCTGAGGTAAAACGGTACTCACAGTGCTCATATCTTGGGCATCCACTATACGTTGGACACTTTGCATAAATTAACTCAAATTTTTCTTAGCAGGTTGCAGTGGCTTTTCACTGTTTCTCCAATTCAATTTACAAAACCTTGATTTCAATGGGATCCCTGTTTGCTCTTGCAAACTCTTTACTCACCACCTGCTTTTCACCTGCTACACTTCAGCTGCCCTGAACTTTCTGTTGCTGGAATTGACTTTGCTCACTCACACCTCTGGTCCTTTGCACATGCTGTGCCCTAGGCTTAGTACATTTCACTTTCATCCTCTTAACCTGGTTAATATCTTGCTTGGGACAACAGAAATGGCTGTATCAGAAAACTATTATCATGGATTGAAGGTGCAAGTGTTTATTTGGCTTGCACCATAAGCTAAACAGTAGGTAAGCCATGTTAGTAGAGTGAATCAAAGAGGCCATCAGAAACCCCCACTTTTTTCATTTTCTTGCTCTGCCATGCAGTTTCTATCCTCATGGTTACAAAATAGCTGCTTCACCTCCAGGCATCACGTCAGCAGGCATAGAAGCCGAGGGAGGACAACAAGCCAGAAAGCTAAAGGTACACTCTCCCTTCTTTTCACTGGTCAGAACCACATCAGATGGCCAGCCCTAGCTGCAAGAGATGCTAGTGAAGGATGATTTTTAGCTGGATACATTGTCACCCTCAGCAAAATAAAGATACAATTTGCTTATTAGCAGAATCCTAACAATTAAGATTCAGTGCTCAGTTTTGATGCCACTCAGCTGAGAGGTCCTCCCTGAACCCCTGTGATAGAGTTGGGACACACAGGTATTAGGCAATCTCATAGATGGAATTGGAATTACATGAAATCATGGTCATGTTTACCTACCTGGATTGAAAGCTCCATGAGAAGGAGGACTTGGTCTATCTTTCAAACAGTTGTATCTCTAGTATCTACATATACAGTAGGTATTAAGTATCTACATATATTAGTAGGTATTAAGTACCTACATATATAGTAGGTATGAGAGAACATATATAGTTCTAGATAAATAGTAGCACTCAATAAATACTTAATAAATGAAAAATAGCTACTATTTTGCCCCTTTGTAGTTGACACCTAGAGCTTTAGGGAGATAAGATAACTTGCCCTAAGTACCACTATTTACTCCTTAATACCTTCATTCAATAATGTTTATTGTGCACCTTCTATGAGCCAAGTCCTGTTTCACACACTTGGGATACATCAGTGAGCAAAGCAGATTAAAACTATTGCCTTTGAGACAATTACCCCCAATATTTTATTACAAAAAATTTCACTCATACAGCAGAGTTAAAACAGTTTCATAGGGAACACGTGTTCAGTTACTACCTAGGTTCTACCAGTCTCTGGGGCACATTGATTTCAGTGAGGGAAGGCAGACAGTAAGCCAGAAACAAAACAAGTAAATTATATGGCATTGTAGAAGGTGGCAACTGCCATGAGAAATACAGAGAGGGTAACGGGGTATAGGGCATGCAGTTGGGGGTGGTGGTGGCCAGGCTTGGCCTCATTGAGATGGTGACAATTGTGCAAAGACTTGAAGGACGTGAGGGAGCAGTGTGGATATTGGAGAGCAAAGCAGTTCCAGGTAGAGGCAACAGCCAGTGCAAAGGTCCTGAGGCGGGAATCTCTGTTCCAGGAGGGGCAAGATGGAATGTGTGGTTGGAGGAGAAGAGTTGATGCTGGCTGGGTTAGTAGAGGAGCAGGAGTTTGGAGAAAAAGATCAAGGGAGCTCAGCTTTGGATAGGCTATGCTTGAGCAACTCAGGGTCAGAGCTGGGGTTTAGATCCCAGACCTCACAACCTTCCTGTATTAGGGTGCTCTAGAGAAATAGAACCAGTAGGATATATATGTCTATTATATAAATTGGTTTATGCAATTATGGAGGCTTGGTTCCATGCTCTGCCATCTGCAAGCTGGGGAACCAGGAAAGCCAATGACATTAAGTCCCAGGGTAAGTCTGAAGGCCCAAGAACCAGGAGCTCCGATCTCAAAGGGCAGGAGAAGGTGAATGTCCCAGCTCAAACAGAAAATGTACAGTTCCTCTGCTTTTTGTTCTATTTGGGCTCTCAACAGATTGGAGGATGTCTGCCCATATGGGTGAGGGTGGTCTTTACTCAGTCTACAGATTCTAATGCTAATCTCTTCCAGAAATGCCCTCATAGGCACACACACCCAATGTAATGTTTTACCAGCTATCTGGGCATCCTTTAGCTCAGTCAAGTTGACACATGAAATTAGTCATCTCACTTTCCCATTTTGCCACATCTGTCCCCCATTGAAAGACACTGTGACCCACTGGCCAGGTGACAAGAAGGCCTAGGGCACAAGCCTGAAGGCTTCAGGAGAAACTTCCGCTTTACAGGGGCAGATAGTTTGGTAACTCCTTAGATTTAAAGCAGAAGCGCTTTGGGTTGAGCAATTTCATATGTGACAACTGTCTTTGTCACAAGCAACAGCAGAGACCTGCAGATGAGAACACCTTTATGAAGAGCAAGACCATGCTTTGAAGTTGGACAGAGATCTTCGTTCAAATCCTGGCTCTGCCGCTTGTTAGCTAAGTCACTTCAGGTAAGCAATTTAACTTCTTTGAGCTTTGCTTTCTTGATCTGTCAAGTGGAGGTAATAATAGTATCACCCCTTGAGGGCAGATAAACTGATGTATGTGTGTGGTTTAGCACGGTGCTGGTCCACAGGTGGATGGAGATGATTTTTGACTTTCTGTCTCTCACAAAGTCGGTACCTCCCCAGGGGCACCTCATGACCACAGCAGCCCAGCAGTGAGTCCTCACCAACTCATACTGACTTTCCAGTCTCGTATCCTCAAAGGATCTGACATTTTCTAGCCACCAACCTTGGTTTGCACCATGCTCTTCATCAGAAATGTCTTTGCTTCTCTTTGATGCCTGGGTATCTATTCCTTTAGAGCCCATTTCAAATTTCTCCTCCTTAAAGATGCCATTGGTCACTGATCCAATCTGTAGGATACTCTGTTTTGCTCAGATCCCTTTTGCACTGCCTTCCGGGGGACTCAGATACAGGGCGGGGGGCAAAACATCCCGGAAGGGGCGGGACCCATGGACTGCTCCTGGAGTGGGGATAGTGATTACCACGAGATGGCGCTATTGAGCCATCACTGTCAACTGGTTTTTTTCTCTGTTTTCATTTTCTTACTTGATGGGAAATGTGTGATTTCCAAATAGTCCCAGAAGGAATAGAACTGTGACTGTGTCCCACCACTAAAAAGGTGGTTTTGCGTATCTCTGATCGTCCTATCACATCGCCCACAGTTAAAAATTCCATCCCCACACCCAGGGGATTTGGAAGGAGAATATCACAGCATTGCCACCACCCCCAATCCATGCAAATACCTTGGTACTTGCTATAGACACTTGGTATACAAATACTGCCTCAGCCTTTTTTTGATTATATTTTATATATTGCATCAGAGTATAAAGCCCTTAAGGGTAGGACCTGGGGTCCATGTCAACTTATAGAATGGTGTTGACTTCTCTAGGATATGGAATTCACACAGCTCCTTGGAAAGCTGGAAAACCCAGTTTTAAAGCAACCCTGCTTCATTTCCACACCAATGGAAAGGAAAGCGATAAATCCTTTACGGCCAAGAGTCAGTTCTGTTATTGCTTCCTGGAAATGCTATTGACGGTGGCTGGGGAAGTTGTTTGTTTTTTAATCTTTCCCTTGGCAAGGTCTCATTACTCATAGCCCTTCCTTATGTTCCCCTAATGGTGCAGGGGGCAGTGTTCAGAAGCCCAGTATGCAGGTGGGGTCTTGCACAGAGGAGAATCATGGCTTAAATAAATTTGGCTGAGCGTGGTGGCTCACGCCTGTAATCCCAGCACTTTGGGGAGGCCAACGCAGGCAGACAGATCGTTTGAGTCCAGGAGTTTGAGACCAGCCTAGGCAATGTGATGAGACCCCCATCTCTACAAAAAATTAGCCAGGCATGGAGGTGCATGCCTGTAGTTCCAGCTACTCGGGAGGCTGAGATGGGAAAATTGCCTGAGTCCAAAGTGAGCCGAGGTTGTGCCACTGCACTCCAGTCTGGATGATAGGGTGAGACCCTGTCTCAAAAAAACAAAACAAATAAAAACGAACAACAACAAAAAAGAAACTTGGGTGGGATCATGCTTCCAGGCCTCAGTACTGTTGTCCCTTACTCTAACTCCTGCAGAGAGGTCCTTGAGTAGATGTAAGCGGACACACCTTGAAGTCAAGATGCTCTTTGCAAAGCAACACAATGTTATTAACATATTCCATTTGAATAACCAAATTTTGTAGTTGATTGTGCACTAAGATGGATACACGTTACATTATACTCTTATGTAGGGAAGTAGAAGTTAGTGCCAAGATTTAAAGAAAAATCAGTGGGGGAAAATAACAGTTGAATCTTATTTGTTTAAAAACTTATTTCAGGATTTGTTTATTCTTCCATCCACCCATTCATATATGCATTTAACAAAAGTATTTGGAAATTAGTTTTATATTGCTATTTATTTTAAAAATATGTATTATACACACATGGCTCAAAATTGGAAAGATGCAAAAGACTGTATAGTAAACGGTAGTTTCCACTCCCATCCTTGTCCTAACCAGTTTGTTTCTTCATAGGAATGGTAACCACCATTGATAGTTTTCTATGTTCCCCTTGAGAAATATTCTATATTGTAAATGTATATTCATCTATTCATTCATCTGTCTATCCATTTATTCATCTACCCATCTATCCATTTATCATCTGTCCACCTATCCATTTATGCATCCATCAGTTTATCCATCCATTTACCCATGCATCCATCCATCCATTCATCCATTCATTTATCCATCCATCTACTTTCCATTAATCTATCCATTCATTCATCCATTTATCCATCCATCTATCCATCCACTTTCCATTCATCTATCCATTCATTCATCCATCCATTTATCCATTCATTCACCCATTTATCCATCTATTCATTTACTTACCCATTTATCCACTCATCTATCCATTCACACATCCATTTATCCATCCATTCACTCATCCATCCATCCATCCATTTATCCATCTAATCTATTCATTAATCCATTTACCCATCTATGTCATTTTTTTCCAGGAAGAGGAAAAGGGCAGCCATTATTTGGTTTTAGATGATAGACCAAACTTGTGCTACTGTTCCACTGGAAAAGAGATTTGGAACCACTCTCCTTGGTGTTGAGCCAGTCACTCCAAAGCTGTAGTGTTGCAATGTCATAGATCTGTCAGGGAAGCCTGAACATTTTAAAAACAATTAGGTATGGCTATTCAGATTTTATTTTGACCCAGGGTAATGAGTTTGTGTTTGATCCTGAAGCAGAGGGAGTTTTGTAATAAATCAGCAAGTGAAATTAAAAGTGAGACAGTGAGGTGCCATAAAAGGGTTGTTGGAAGCAGACATTCTCAAATCCATATCATATCCCCATCCCTGTTAAAAGCTATATAGGAGGTTATTTAACTTCTTGGGAGTCTCAAATTTCCTCTTATTTTCTGTGAGATGGGGATAATTGTATCTTTCTTTGCAGGTTAAAGGCTAACAGAATGCTTGGATATAGTCAGTGCTCATGTGGTAACTGCCGTTAACATTATTAAGCCCCTGTAATTCTCTTCTTTTTTGTAAGTAATTGAGATCTTTAGGTTGAAGATTTAAGATACAATGCGACAGAGCCAGAGGGTGGGTGGCAAAAGGTAGACACATACTGCAGGGCAGGGACTTGGAGTACGGAATGGAGAAATAGCAGAGGACATCTTCCAGCTGGAGTTAGAATGGGTGCTGAGCTACAAAGCTACTAGAGAAACAGGAACCTCAGGTCTCATCATTGCAGGGACCCTTGTTTCCTGCAAAGAATCCTCGGAGAAATCTCTCCCACTGTCTCTGGGCGTTGTATTCACATGTCTGGCCTGGATGATGGTCTTCCTGCTTTTGGCCTCACCCTCCATCCACTGTCCTCTGCTGGATCTTTCTAAAATGCTTGCTTAAAACTCCTCATCACCTTCAGGAGAAAGTTAAATTCTTTACCACACAAGGCCATTACCTGGGGGCCCTTTCTAACTCCTCGCACCTCAATTTTGTCCACTTTTCTGCAGGTATCTAAGTATCGTGGTTTAGATGCTCTGGCATGCACTGTGCTCTCTTTCTGGAAGCCTCTTTTCTTTCTTCATCTAACTACCTCCTCTTCTTCCTTCAACATTCAGCTGAGACCCTCTTGAGCAAATTTTCCAAGACTCATTAAGGGGAAGGACGTGGTCCAAGTTGATTTGGTGTCTCCATCATCAAGCACAGTGCCTGGTTCACAATGGCCTCTTCTGTGCATCTCTTTCTACACAGAGATGAGAAGGATCAGAGGGTGAGTATTGGACCTGGGTGTCTTAAAAATATGTGAGAGTGGAAGCTAAGCCAGTGACATTTGCTTTGTAGCTATTCTTGTGATATTATAATCCTTCAGAGCGGTGAGGTTGGTGGGAGTGTTTAAAATAAAAAAAAAAAAAAGCACTGAGAAACCTAGTTTCTTTGTCTTGGATTTTCTTGTCTCAGTTCATAGAGAGAGACTATCCATCATATTTTATTTTAGCTAAACTAAGATTTTACTTTTTGTTGTTTCTTTTTTTCTTTGCTGGGATCTTAAAAGAGATTGAATAAAAATGCAGTTGTAGGAATGGCTTTACAGTCCCTCTGGTCTTGGTGTTTTGTTTTTAGACTAGGATATCACATGTCAAGACTATGCTATCATGTCAGGACTAGGATATCAAGTTTATAATAGAGTAAGAATTATGTATTATTTAAACTTATTTATTTTTATCAAACTATAACTAATACACAATGGATTTTTAATGGTATATACATATATTTACAATTTTAAAATAATTTTAGATTTATAGAAAAGTTGCAATGAAACTCTAGCAAGTTCCCAGAAATCCCTTCTCAGTTTCAGGTTTTTCTTAGATTTTTTTGTTGTTGTTGTTGAGACGGAATCTCATTCTGTCACCCAGGCTGGAGTGCACTGGCATGATCTTGGTTCACTGCGACCTCTGCCTCCCGGGTTCAAGCGATTCTCCTGCCTCAGCCTCCCGAGTAGGTGGCACTACAGGTACATGCCACCATGCCCAGCTAATTTTTGTGTTATTAGTAGAGACAGGATTTCACCATGTTGGTCAGGCAGCTCTTGAACTTCTGACCTCGTGATCTACCTGCCTCAACCTCCCAAAGCTCTGGGATTACAGGTGTGAGCCACCGCGCCTAGGTCTCTTTAATGTTAAAAAAAAAGTTAATGTCTTTGTCACAACTTTGGAATCTATTAACAGCATTCCAGATTTTATTTGAATTTCACCAGTTTTTCTACTAATGCCCTCCTGTCCAGGATTCAATCCAGAGTTTCATGTTGCATTTATTCTCACGTCTCTGTAGTCTCTTCTGGTCTGAAACAATTTCTCCATCTTTCCCTGTTTTTCATGATCTTGCTAGTTGTGAGGGGTGCTGGTTAGGGATCTGGTAGAACTGGACTTAGTGATTAGAACCTAGGTCTGGCCGCCTACCCATCACAGTGTCATTAAAACCTCCTTTGAAATTTACCAGTGGTCACAGGAACACTGCAGATGCATCTGCCATCTTTGGTGCTCCCGGGACACGAGAGAGACCCGTATTGGAGACAGAGACCTCCCACACTCAGAGATTCATGTGCTGTTTCTGGTAGTGATTTTGTCTGTGGGCTGATCACAAAGGTGGATGAGACTTTGGCCAAAGTCAAGGCTGCAGGGTCTGAGCTAAAAAATTCCAGAAAAACTAACTTGTCATGGGAGGCTGAGTTCCAAATCCCAGCCTGTGTGCAGCCTGCTTTACCAAATAATGAGGCACTGGGTGCTTTTTAAGGCAGCTGACCTTTGGAGCAAATTATCCAAGGAAATCTGATTAGCTAGTTCACTGGGTTCCTGCAAAATGGAGCCTGGTGTATTTCTGCAGCAGAAATGTCAGCATAATTGGAGTTTCTGGAGCTCAAAGAGCTTCTTTCTTATTGTTTCCATCCTTTGGAGGAAAAAAAAAAAAAACCCAAACAAACAAAACCCAAACCCCCAAAGAATTGTTCTTTGACTTATATTCTTTGCTTTTGCACATGGTTCAGAAGCTGCTCCTGACTGTGTTTACGACAGGGGAACAGACCCAACATCATTTAAACAAACAAGGCCCCCCCAAAAAAAAAAATCCATCCCCTAACAGATGATGTGAGCTTAATAGAGATGGCCAAGCCAAAGACCTTAACTAAATAAGCTGACTTTAATTCGTAAGAAGGAGCATGGGGTGGTAATTACTTGAGGCTGTATGCCATGCGATGTAACCAAATTCGAAACTCGCTGATTTCATTATTTTAATGGAAGCCTGCCTCCCATTCATTAGGCTGACATATGACTAGCCGTTAGTAACAGTCCATTTCCAAAGCTATGGTGGATAAAGGGTGATTGGAAATAAGCGAGGGCCAGGCCTGGTGGAGGCTGGCAATGTTCAGAAGGGAACTGGTGGGTGGGATTTATGCAAGAGACAGGGAACATAACTAGGAAAGTTATCAGTGTAGATGGAGGCAGCAAACCATTGAGCCCAAAGACAGGCCTGAGAGGCCTGGGTTTGAATTCTGGTTCTGCCACATACTGGCTGTGTGACCTTGGGCAAGTTATAGCCCCACGCTGAGCTTCCGTTTGCTCATCTGTGAGATGGGAGTAATCATAGTTCCTATCTCATAGGGTTGCTTGCGATGATGCAATGAGGCAAATTCTTAGAAGGCTCTAGTATAGGGCTTGGCAAATAGTAACCACTGAATAAATGGTAGCTATGATGATGATAACGATCGCCGAAGTCCCTAGCATTTGGGGGCTTAGAGATTTTGCTGATGAAGAAATGAAGGCTGACAGAAATAAAGTAGATTGTCCAAGTTTGCCCCAAACTTGACTCAAATTTCTGATTCTTAATCCTGTGCTCTTAAAACCCTATACTCTTAAAAAAAACCTATACTCTTAATCCTATACTCTTAAAACTCGTATTTTTAAAATTATTTCATTTCTTGAATAGGCCATTCATTCAAATGATTGAAAAATTTAAAAACAAGAGTATGCTAGAATATTCAGTGAAAATTGTCCCTTCTGTCTGGAACATTTCCTTTCCACAGGCAGCCATTGTTATTTGTTTCTTCTTTATCTTTGCAGAATTTCAGGTACGGACAAGGAAATACAAATGTATATGCACTTTTTTTTTTTTTATTACACAGACAGTTCTGTATCCTGCTTTTTAAAACTTACAATATATCCTGCTTATCTTTCTGTATCAGAGTATAATGAGTTCTTTCATTCTTATTTATAATTATATGTTTTTCTGTTATAATGGCTATATTATGTTTTATTTAATTATTTCTCTCTTGATGAACAGTTGGGATAGTTCTAATCTTTTGCTATTACAAGCCACAATGCATAACGTTGCACGTATGTCGTTGTGTACAAGTGTGTGTATATTCTAGGATAAATTTCCAAAAGTAGAGTTGCCGAGTTAAAGGGTGAATGCACTTCTAATTTTGATAATGCTCAAAGGTCTGGGGGCACATAGAGAGGGTGCTTTTGCAGTAAGTTTAGTCTGCCAGCAGTTAAGAGAGCTATGCCTCAGGTTGCCAGTTTAAAAAAAAAATCTGAATAACGTGTTGCTTAAAGAATGTGGTAAGGTGAAAGCTTGGAAATACTGGTGTCATTGGAAAGACAGAAATAAGACAAGGATTGTGTTTGGTAGAGAACATGGAATTTCAAGTAATTTCTGCCTGGGTTTGAATCTTGACCCTGCTACTCCTGGCTGTGTGGCCTTGGGCCGGTTGCTTCACATCTCTGAGCTCATTATCCTCACCTGTAAAATAAAGACAATAATAACTTCCATTATAGGCTGCTGGAAGTCAAGAAGAAAATATAAACAGCAGTTAGAATGCTGCCTGGCACATGGTGTGCATTCAGAATATAACTGGGGCCTTTGGGTGAGTAAGTTTGTAATGACTCATAACTAGCTAACATTGTATTGTATGTACTATACTGTATTAGTGGGAAACAGCTAACCTTTATTGAGTGTTTACTGTGTGGCAGGCACTGTGCTTACTGCATCCCATGAAACATTCCACTTACCCCTCATAACAACTCTGTGAAGTATTCTTGCTCACCTCACTTTACAGATGGGGAAACTAAGGCTGGGAAGTCAAGTACTTTGTCCAGTGAAACACTGTGAATAAACGACAGAGCTTATATTTGAACTGAAGCCACTTGTCTTGGAGGGCTCCTCTGATCCCACATTGTGTTCTTTTTTTTTTTTGGAGATGGAGTTTCACTCTTGTTGTCCAGTCTGGAGTGCAGTGGCGCAATCTGGGCTCACCGCAACTTCCCCTCGTGGGTTCAAGCGAATATCCTGCCTCTGCCTCCCGAGCAGCCGGGATTTCAGGCACCCACTACCGCGCCTGACTAATTTTTGTATTTTTAGTAGAGACGGGGTTTTGCCATGTTGGCCAGGCTGGTCTCGAACTCCTGACTACAGGTGATCCACCCGCCTCAGCCTCCCAAAGTGCTGGGATTACAGGCGTGAGCCACTGTGCCCAGCCCATCCTATTCTTTTGATCCAGGTATTATAATTACACTGTAGCGTAAGAGACTGACTTATTCTGAGACAAGGACATCATGGGTGGAGCCCCCTTCTCATCTCAGTGTGACTCAGTTCAGCTTCCCCATCTCTTAGGCAAATACCAGTCGGTTCAGAAAGGTTCAAGGGCACTTTTTCTCTTTTTAGCTTAGTGCTTCCTGAAATGATCCGTGACTTATGACCTTATGACAGTGCTGTGTAACGAGTCTAAAATCAGATGAAGATTTTTATCCCTAAGTGGTGAACACAAGCATTGCACAACCTGACTCGGGTTACCCAGCATCTATCCTCTGCTTGTGGTTGCCACTGCTAGGATTTTGGAAGAACCCATTAAAAACTAAGCTCACGAGGTCAGGAGATCGAGACCATCCTGGCTAACACCGTGAAACCCCGTCTCTACTAAAAAATACAAAAAGCTAGCCGGGCGAGGTGGCGGGCGCCTGTAGTCCCAGCTACTCGGGAGGCTGAGGCAGGAGAATGGTGTAAACCCGGGAGGCGGAGATTGCAGTGAGCTGAGATCCGGCCACTGCACTTCAGCCTGGGCGACAGAGCCAGACTCCGTCTCAAAAAAACAAACAACAAAAAAAAACAAAAAACAAAATCAAAAAAAAAAACCTAAGCTCTCTGAGGCAGGCATTTTTGTTTGGTTCACTATTGTAATGCCACTGATTAGAAAAATGCCTGGGTCCATAGGAGGGACTCATTTTCAATGCAGAGGTGGTTAAATGAGAAAGAGACTGTTTGCTGCAGAATACTAAGAGATTTTATTGTTCTTGTTATAGGAACCAGGCAATATTCTAGACAAACACGACATCAGTAACATCCATGTGTCTGTGATGGGGTAGGAGAGAAGACTACTTTTCAGGTGGGACATTTGATTGGAGAGGGTCTCTGATTCAGAGAGTGAGGTGAGCTATTTTCCTCTTGGGAGTTCTTGGCATTTGCTAATCCTTGGCATTTATTTAAAAATATGGAAGAATTTGAGATTTACTTAGACATCTTGGCGTGCCATGCTAACCCTCAAACTTCCTGAATTTATTTTCCAGCTAGGGGAAGCATATTCCCAACTTTAATTTTATTTACAAAGGGCTCTAATCTGGTGTGAAGTCTGAAGGCATATTTGTTGCACAAGTTACTCAATTAGCCAGTGAGAAAAGAACAAAGAAAAAGTCATTATGCAGATGTATGCCTATTCAAAGCTATTCCGCCTCTAGATGCTTTCTTTGCAGTGAATGGAAGAACTTCAGTCTGCAAGTCTCTCGTCTCTGCTGTGTTTTCTGCTAATTCTCTTCTAATATTAGGCCATGAATGATTAATAATACTGCATTTTGACACTCCTAGATTTTGTCATTTTTTTCAATATAAAAGCAGATAATTACAGATTATTTTAAAATCCAGGAAGTGAAATCAACCACGAATTACACTCTTAACTCATCCACAACCCCTTGAATGTCTCTCTTTTTTCTTTTTCAATAGGAGATTGAAGTTTCTTTAGTCATTTACACAAGTCATGTCTGACAGTTGAGAAAATGCTATTCACATAAAACATCATAAAAGTATACAGTGTTTGTATTTTAATAAAATAGGGTCCCAGGATTCAAACAAAGAATTTTGATCTCAGAGGTTGCATTATGTAGTTATGTGTTCTGCTACAAAGAACTGTGCTGGAGGTAAACTTGAAACTGCCTTTACAGAAATTATAACCAAGGAAATGATGACAGTGACAGAGATCAGACCTAACCAACTACACCTTGCGTCTCATCTTAAAGCTATCCTTATTCATTCCTGGGCATAGGCCGAAATAACCTTGGGAAGGAAATTAGTTTACAGTTTGACTCTGAAACAAAATTGATAATAGCCCTTTCCTGAAAAGGCCCCCTTCTTGCCTGGTGAGCAGTCTGCCTTTGTAGGACTAACGAATTAGCTACAAGATTAGAAATTATGGCTTAGGGGTCATGCAGCCTCTGGTTCCAAGAGTCTGAACTTCCCCAAATTGCTCCTGGGGATAACATCACTATTGGGAAACCAAAGACCAGTGCTTGGGATATTTTGCAGATCCTGCACTCAGTGGATCAGCTGACACTACCCAGACTGGTAATTTGGCTCAGTCAGTTCTGCCATCCCACCCAGGAACAGAAGACAGCAAGAAAACCTCACTTCGACCCCCTTGATACCATCTCCAAGCTGACCAATCAGCACTTCCCACTTCCTGAGCCCCTATGTGCCAAATTATTTTTAAAAACTCTGATCCCTCAATGCTCCAGGGAGGCTGATTTGAGTAATAATAAAACTCAGGTCTCCTACACAGGTGGCTCTGTGTGAATTACTCTTTTCCCACTGCAATTCCCCCTTCTTCTGTCTAGGCAGAGGGCCAGGTGAACCCATTCGACGGTATATTTCTCAAGAGTCAAATATTAATAGGTTTCACATGTAAGACTTATATATGTGTGGGTGTATGTGTAAATATATATACATATATTTCAATAGCTTTTGGGGTTCAAGTGGTTTTTGGTTACATGGATGAATTAGAAATTATATAGTGATAAAGTCTAAGATTTTACTGCACCTGTCACCTGAGTAGTGTACACTGTATCCAATATGCAGTTTTTGGATCTTCCATTCCATCTTCATCCTTTCCTCTTCAGAGTCTCCAGTGTCCATTGTATCACTTTGTATGCCTTTATGTGCCTATGGCTTAGCTCCCCCTTATAAGTGAGCACATACAGTATTTTGTTTTCCATTCCTGAGTTATTTCACTTAGAGTAATGGCCTCTAGCTCCTTCCAAGTTGCTGCAAAGACATTATTATTATTTTTTAATGGCTGAGTAGTATTCCATGGTATATATACACCACACATTTTCTTTAGCCATTCATTGGTCGATAGGCACTTAGTTTGGTTCCGTATCTTGACAATTGTGAATCCTAAATTTTACACGCAAGTTTTTGCATCTGTAGAGGAAGATAGGATTCTCAGTGCACGTGCCAATTTTGGGCCCTTCCACTTAAGAATCCTCACCCGTTTGCTCTTCAGAATCAAATTCCTGACTATCTGGTGCTTCAGAGTTATCCAGAGGTTCATCATTCAGTCTCTGGGTTGCCTCTGTCATATACTGTACTCTGCTACTTCTGCCAATTATTTATTCTCCTTTTCCAGGTGAGCAATTTCATTGTTCTTTGTTCAATTGCTCTGTGAAGCTTCTCATTTTCCTTAAGTGTCTCATAGAGGGTCTTCCTTTGTTCTTCTGCTACGTCTCTTGAATATTGAGGGGATAAATTTCGTTTAATCCTGAGATCAAATGCTTCTTGGGTGACTCCTCCAAGATTTTAATTGTCACTATATTCTGGGGCAATGAGAACTCTAGAGTGGCAAGACCTAGCCGTCAACTGGTCATTCCAATGCTTCCTCTTGGATATGCCTTTGGCCAGTTATATATATATATTTTTTCCAACAAGAGATCTGGCCGTGGAAGGATGAATCATCTTCAGAGTTCTTCTTGGGAAAAAACTCTTCTTTACATTCTCTTTGATTCTTTCTTATTTCTACTTTATACTAGGATTCGTTATACAGCTGGTAAAGCACAAAAGATGGGAGGAGAGGCTTAATCGTCATAGTGAATTCAGGTGGCTGTGTCAGCGGCACCTCCTAGGAGGCCCACAGCCAACCTGCATTGACCCCCACTGTCACTGGAGTGGCTGGGGCACACTGCTGAAAAGACTTACTCCTCTTGAACATACTCCTTTGAGTAGTTTTTGTATACGTAATTTTGCATATTTTTGGTCCTAGTGCAATACAATTATATTGCATTTTCCATTTACAGCATATTATAATGATTTTGACTTTTATTATGAAACTTTCAAACAGAAAAGTAGATAGTATAATAAAGAAGATTTAAAAAAAAAGTATCTATGTAACAAGTATGTCAGCTGGGTGTGGTGGCTCATGCCTGTAATCCCAGCATTTTGGGAGGCCAAGCGGGCAGATCACTTGAGGTCAGGAATTTGAGACCAGCTTAGCTAACATGGTGAAACTCTGTCCCTACTAAAAATACAAAAATTAGCTGGGTTTGGTGGTGGGTGCCTGTAATCCCATCTACTCAAGAGGCTGAGGCAGGAGAATCACTTGAACCTAGGATGTGGAGGTTGCAGTGAGCCAAGATCATGCCACTGTACTCCAGCCTGGGCAATAGAGTAAGACTCCATCTAAAAAAAAAATTATATATATAACAAGTATGTAAATGAACTATAAAAGGTAGAATAAAAAAAGAAGATAGCATAATACATACCCTTGTATTTATCGCTTAGAATTAACACTAATATTATATTTTCTTTGTGCATTTTTTTTTCTGAAATGACACAAAAGAAAGTATACACATGATATTAAACCCTAAATCAGTGGCTCTCAACTGAGGATGATTTTGACCCTCATCCTCCGAAAGAAGACTTTTGGCAATGCCTGAAGACAATGTTGGTTGTCACAAAAGGAAGTGTGCCTGTATCCCTGGTAGAGATCAGGGACGTTACTAAACATACTACAATGCACAGGACAGCCCCCTCCAAAACAAAGAATTATCTGGTTCTAAATGCCAGTAGTGCTAAGGTCAAAAACCTTTGGTCTAAATGATTAAGAATGTGTTTCTTAAAATGCAAAATTTCACATAACCACATAGCACCATCACTTCTAACAAAGTGAAAAATAACTCTTTAAAATTGTCTAATAACCAGTCCATATTTATCCACCATTCCACTAAAATGTTTTTTTACAGCTGGTTTTAGCAAACACTTTCTCATTTTATTAGCACTTTTAATACAATCTCATTCTAAATGACTACAGAGTAGTCTGTTGCATGGATTTCCTGAAATTTATTCAAAGAATCTATTATTTTTGGATATTAGTTTTGCTTCCAGGTTTCAGACAAATTGTAGTTTTGCAAATAGTGACAGTTTACTTCTTTTCCAACTTTATGCCTTTTATTTCTTTTATTTGCCTTGTGTTCTGGCTAAAAACTTCAGTACATACTGAACGCAGCATATGAGAGTGGGCATCCTTTCTTTGTTCCAGATTTTAGGAAAAAAAGATTTAATATTTTATTAATTATGATACTAACTGTAGGTTTTTAAAGATGAACCTTATATTGGAGATGTTTCCATCTATTCCTAGTTTCACTGGGTGTTTTTCTCATAAAGAACTAATGATTTTTGTCAATTTTTTTTCTGTGTATTTTGAGATGATAAATGGTTTTCCCTCTTACTCTGTTAGTGATATGAATTATGTTGATTGATTTTTTTTTCTTTTTTTTTTTTTTCCGCCCAGGTTGGAGTGCAGTGGCGCGATCTCCACTCACTGCAAGCTCTGCCGCCTCCCGGGTTCACACCATTCTCCTGCCTCAGCCTCCCTAGAAGCTGGGACTACAGGCACCCGCCACCACACCCAGCTAATTTTTTTTGTATTTTTAGTAGAGACGGGGTTTCACCGTGTTCGCCAGGATGGTCTCGATCTCCTGACCTCGTGATCCACCCACCTCAGCCTCCCAAAGTGCTGGGATCACAGGCGTGAGCCACCGCACCCAGCCGATTGATTTTCATTAAACCAGCCTTGCTTTCTTCGAATAAACCTTGCTTGGTCATGATGCATTATTCTTATGCATATATACATATCTATATATAGAAAGAGAGACCTGGATTCTGTTTGCAAATATTTTGTTTAGAATTTCTGTGCCTATTGGCCGGGCATGGTGGCTCACACCTGTAATCCCAGCACTTTGGGAGGCCAAGGAGGGCAGATCAGGAGGTCAGTAGTTCGAGACCAGCCTGACCAACATGCTGAAACCCCATCTCTACTAAAAATACAAAATTTAGCCGGGCATATTGGTGGGCACCTGTAATCCCAGCTACTTGGGAGGCTGAGGCAGGAGAATCACTTGAAACTGGAAGGCGGAAGTTACAGTGAGCCAAGATTGTGCCACTGTGCTCCAGCCTGGGCAACAAGAGTGAAATTCCATCTTAAAAAAAAAAAGAAAAAAAAATTTTTGTGCCTATGTTCGTGAGGGATTGGGCTGTTATTTTTTTTACTTGTAATAGCTTTGTTACGTTTTGGGGTTAGGGTGATGCTGGCCTTTTGTATTAAATTGGGAAGCGATACCTCTTCCTCTATGTTCTGAATTTGTGCAATATTGACATTTCTTCCTTAAATGTTTTGTAGAATTCACTAATGAACCATACAGGTGGAAAAATTTCTTTATAGAAAGGTTTTACAAATTTAATTTCTTTAATATATATGGGATTATTTATTTTCTGTGGTTTCAATTGTTAGTAATTTGTGATTTGGATTAATTAGTATAAGCTGTTGAATTATTAGAATGTTTTAATATTTCTTTATCTCTTTTAACATTTTTAGAATATGTAGTGATGTTTCATTTTTATTCTTTATGTGGGTAATTTGTGCTTTCCCTCTTTTTTTGTCTATTGTTAAGAATTTGTATTGCCACTTTACTTTTAGTATTTCCTTTCTTTTACTTGCCTTAGATTTATCTTATTCGTCTTTTTCTAGCTTCTTAAGATGGAAGGTTTATATACCGTTCTTTACCAATGTAAGTATTTAAAGTCATACAGTTTCTTCTAAGCACTGTGTTAGCTTTATTTCACAAATTTTGATATATTTTCATTATTATTCAGTTCAAAATATTTTATAATTTCCTTTATGATTTATTTTTTGATCTATGGGTTATTTAGGAGAGTGTTTTTATTTCCCAATACTTGGCCAATTTGCTAGCTATTTTATTGTGAATGATTTTATTCTATTGTGCTACTCTGTATGATTTCATTCTTTGATATTCATTAATACTTTTATATGATCCAGAATATGGTCTATTTTGCTGAATGTTCCATGAGAACTTTAGAAGAATAAGTTTTCAGGAGTTGTTGGAGGTAGCAGTTTAAAATACTATGTCAGTTTAGTTTATAGAGTTGTTCAAATAGTGTTTACTGAATCTTTGATCTGCTTGTTCTATCAGTTATAAGTTGAGCATCCCTAATTTGAAAATCCAAAATCTAGAATGCTCCAAAATATAAAACTTTTTGAGTGCTGACAATATGCTCAAAGTAAATGCTCACTGGATTTGGAGTTTCATATTAGGAATACTCAACCAGTAAGTATAATGCAAATATTCCACAATCCAGAAAAATCCAAAATCCTTCTGGTCCCAAGCATTTTTGATAAGGGATTTCAACCTGCACAAAGTGGGTATACATTCTCCAACTATGATTGTGAATTTTCTTTATTTCTCCTTTCAGTTCTGTCAGTTTTTCCTTTGTGAGTTTTGGAACTGTGTTGTTAGGTACATCTATATTCATGATTGTTTTCTTCTTAATTATCCTTTTTTTTAAAATTATTTTGAGGTATTCTTCTTAATATCCAGTCATACTCTTTGTTTAAATGCTACATTGTCTGATATTAACATAGTCATAGCAGATTTCTTATTTTTGGTGTTTTCATACTATATCTTTTTCTATCCTTTTATTTTCTTTTGCCCTGTATCTTTATAATAAAATTGTGTTTCTCAGAAACAACATATAGTTGAGTGTTGCTTTTCATATCCAATTTAATAAGCTCTGCCTTTTTATTAGAGGAGTCAGTCCATTTACATTTAAGGTAATTATTGATATGATTTGACTTATGTCTCCCCTCTTGGTATTTGTTTTATATTTATGGTATTTATTCTTTATTCCTTTGTTCATTTTTGTCTTTTCAGGGGAAAATTAAGTATTCTTAATATTACTTTTATACCCTCTGTGGATAGTTAAGATGATATTTCTTTTTAAAAATATTTAGTGGTTACTATAGAAACTACATGTAAATATTCACAGTATACCTTCAAACAATGTTAATCATGCTACAGTTTAATTCCACTTACGTCCAATCCTGCCTTTTGTGCTCATTATATTCTATGTTACAGTGACACATATGGTATTAATCCTATCATACATTGTTATTATTTCCAGTCTATACTGGAAATAGTCACTTACGTATATGAGAAATTATAAATGTAAAAATAAAAGTCAAAAAGGTCTTTTCCATTTATACAAATATTTACCATTTCTGGTGTTTTTAATTCCTTTCTGCCCATCTGGGGTTCCATCTGATATAATTTCCCTCAGCCTGAAGTATCAACAAGTATCTCAGCTTTTGTCTCTGAGGATATCTTTATTTCATTTTCATTTTGAAGGATATTTTTTGCTAGACATAGAATTCTCTGTTTCCATTTCTTTTTTCTTGTGGTACACTCAATGATGTAATTTAATTGTTTTCTGGCTTCTTTATTGTAGATTCTGATGAAATGTTAGCCATCACAAATTTTTTTCTTATGTATTTAATGTGTCATTTTATTTCTATTGCTTTTTAGATTTGCTATTGATTGTTTTACATGATTTTTGGTTGTTACATATCTAGGTATGGTTTTCTTTATATTTATCTTGCTTAGGGTTCACTGAGCTTCTTGAGTCTACAGATTTATGTCTTTCATCCATTTTGGAATATTCTCAGATGGCTATGATTACATCAAATTTATTTTCTATCCAGTTTTTCTCTTCTCTTTCTGGAACTTCTATTACATCACTTAATATCACTTAATTTATACTGTCCAACAGATCTTGAATATTCTTTTTTTTTTTTTTTCACTATTTTTGCTTTTCGTGTTTCAGTTTGGATACTTTCTATTGATCTGCCTTTAGTTCCTGATACTTTCACCTGATTTTTTTTCCAGTATGCTGTTACGCACATCTGATGTTATTTATTTCTAATATTGTATTTTTCATTGGTACTTATCCCATTTGATTTTTTTCTAACATTTCCTGATGAACATGTCTTTGGGAAATTTTCCATTTCTTCATGTATGTTATCTACATTTTTCATTAGGCTTTTAACATTTTTATTATAGTTATTTTAAATTCCCTAATAATTCCAACATCTGAGTCATTTCTGGATCTGTTTTTCTTGATTGTTTCTGCTGTTAACTATAGGCCACTTTTTGGTTATTCTTTAAACAGATGTTAATATGTCTTTTAATGTTTGATTGTATACTGAAAATTTTGTGTACAAGAGCAGTAGAGACTAAAGTAACAAATATTTACATCCAAAAGAGCATGCTTTTGATAAGACCTGTAGTAAATCTCTCCTCTCGTCTAAAATGATCTTCACTTTCTGGATTTTAGTTTGTTTGGATTTTTCTGTGTCTTTAGTTCACTGAAGGCTTTTTTTTCTTTTTCAAACAACTTTGTATCTCATCTAATTTGTTTTGGTTATTTGCAGGAGAATGGCATTTTCTGGTGACTTTCTACTTCTGAATTCAAAGTAGTATGCAACCAAATATGCTTCAACAAAGATGTGCATTCACATAATAGTTTTTTTAAAAATATTACTTTGGGAGGCTGAGGCCGGTGGATCATGAGGTCAGGAGATCGAGACCATCCTGGATAACATGGTGAAACCCGTCTCTACTAAAAAATACCAAAAAAATAAAAAAAAAAAATTAGCCGGGTATGGTGGCAGGCGCCTGTAGTGCCAGCTACTGGGAGGCTGAGGCAGGAGAATGGCGTGAACCTGGGAGGTGGAGCTTGCAGTGAGCCAATATCATGCCACTGCACTCTTGCCTGGGTGACAGAGCAAAACTCTGTCTCGAAAAAAAAAAAAAGAAAAAAGAAAAATATATATATTTACAATAATTTCCTTAAATTCTAGAAGGTAGACATGGATCAAAATATCTAAAGATTTTTTATGGTTCTTAATAAAATATGGTCCTATTACATGTCAAAGAGGGAAGCTGTGCCTATTTTTAATGAATGCAAATAATCATTTTGCTTCATAAGCTTTAAGTGTTATAATTAATTTGACATTATTAATTTATCCAAAACATATTATTTCATATTACATACCTTTAACTTCAAGCACTGTACAGGATCAAAATCTTATGTTCATTTTTTTAGCAGGACTGAGTTTACCTGGAGAATAAGTGAACCCATTAAACATCAGAATTGTTTGAGTAGATAGATGGTAATGACTGATATTTATTGAGTGTTCATTATGAAAAAAGTGGTGTTTTAATTCTCACAGTGACCTGTGAGGAAGGTATCATTTCATTCCTCCAGAAGGAGGATTTGTTCCCTACAGAGGAGAAAAGAGAGGTTCAGATATAATGGGACAGGATTAAATTCAGGAGAATCTGAGCCCCAAATCTCAGTCAGTCTTCCAACTTTGATGTGATTTAAATCATATCTGAATGCAACCAATATTGCTATCTGTATCAGTCAGCTGTTGCTACAATAATGCCATATAACAAACAACCCCTAAACTCAGACTTAAAACAATAGTTTTGTGTTCTCATTGAGCTGCAGTTCAGCAGTAGAAGTTTTGCTTTAAAAGTCCCCTCTTAATCATTTATTGGAGAAAAACATAGTGAATACCTCTTATTTTCCAAGCACTCTTCTGGGCTCTGGAGAAACAGCAGTGAATAAAATACACATAAATGCTGCCCTTAGGGAGCTTACTCTCTTGAGGGAAGAGACATACAATAAATAAGTAGACTATATAGTAAGTAAGATGCTGATAATTTCTTTATTGTATTTATTTTTCTTTTTCTAAATTGCTTTCCTCAGGTTGAAGATAATTTATTTCTTTTCTTTTCTTTTTTTTTTTTTTGATACAGAGTCTCGCTCGTTGCCAGGCTGGAGTGCAGTGGAACAATCTCGGCTCACTGCAACCTCTGCCTCTTGGGTTCAAGTGATTCTCCTGCCTCAGCTTCCTGAGTAGCTGGGACTACAGGCGCGCGTCACTATGCCCAGCTAATTTTTCTATTTTTAGTAGAGACAGGGTTTCACCATGTTGGCCAGGATGGTCTCGATCTCTTGACCTCGTGATCCGTCTCCCTCTTCGGCCTTCCAAAGTGCTGGATTACAGGTGTGAGCCACTGCGCCCAGCCGGATTAATTTCTAATGACAGCAATACAGCAGTGGAAGAGGAGAGGGTGGGTTGTCAGGTGAAGAACAGCAACAAGGATAACTATTGCAATGTGCTTTCTCTTATCACCCCGCTTCCTAGCATACCGCCAAACCCTGGCATCTCTGTTCATTTTCACAGTGCAGAGCTATTTCACTTCTTCTTTGTTTCCCTGTCTTCTTCTTAACTGTGCCCTGGGGGGCCTCACATTTCATAACCAAAGCTGCCTATCAAAGTATTTTGCTAAAGAAAATACGTTTCGTCTGGAGAGAAATAATGTCTCTCCCTTAGGGACAGAAGCAGCTGCAGTCAGTAGTAGTTTTAGATGGTATTCTTCTCCTCTGTCACGCAGCATTGCATTCTCTTCTTTATTTAAAAGTTGAAGGTCAAAGGTGAAGATGTGTGGAAACTTACTGAGAAAAAAAAAAAACATTTGGAGAGCACCTACTATGTGCTAGATCTGGTGCAAACCAATGTCTTCCAAGTAATCCTTGAATTAGATATATATTACGATTCCCATTTTCTTAATGCAAAAACTGAGCTGTATGCAGTCAAAATAATCACTCCCAGACACAAAACCAGCAGTTGCAGATCTAGGTTTTCATTATTGGTTGTGTCCTTCCACCCTCCTCCCAACCACCTTGTTGTTGCTTTGGACTGAATGTAGAGAGCTGCTTATTTTATAATCTTTGTGGCTAGACCTGGAATGCTGGCTTTGTGTTTCTGGGCCTCGCTCCCGCGTCATAGTGAGTCTGTGTAGTACAGCCCAACTGCTGCCCCAGTAATAGGAGGAGGCAGTCAGGTCTAGGGGGAAATGAAAGAATTCCCAGGGTACCTGGCAAATGAATGAATTCCAGTGATCTTGTTTGGTTCCTTATGGGATCATCCATCATGATTTAACAACTTGCAGCCCAGAGTAACTACAGGCATGCTTCTTGCCCAGAGCTACAGAGACAGTGTAATTCATGGCTGAAAAACAGATTTGTTTTTCTGTTATTATTATCTGTATCATGCCCATTATACTATATTATATACTGTGTTATCATGTAATTTAGTCCTCTGCCGCGTTGACGTTTGCTTTTGAGAAGACTTGACTTTTCTCATTCTTTTTTTTTTTTTTTTGAGACGGAGTCTCGCTCTGTCGCCCAGGCTGGAGTGCTGTGGCCGGATCTCAGCTCACTGCAAGCTCCGCCTCCCGGGTTTACGCCATTCTCCTGTCTCAGCCTCCCCGGTAGCTGGGACTACAGGCGCCCGCCACCTCGCCCGGCTAGTTTTTTGTATTTTTTAGTAGAGGCAGGGTTTCACCGTGTGAGCCAGTATGTTCTCGATCTCCTGACCACGTGATCCACCCGTCTCGGCCTCCCAAAGTGCTGGGATTACAGGCGTGAGCCACTGCGCCTGGCCGGCTTTTCTCATTCTTTTGTAATGCAATAAAGTAAACAAATTCCCTGGGTGTAATGTAAGCAGGTATTTGTTGAGGGCCCACTGTGTGTACAACAGATAGGATACAGAAAAGCTCTGGTTTTGCTCTTGTTCTCAGGAAACTTATCCTCCTATTGTTTTATGCATTTAATTTTATTTTTAATTTTTTTTGAGGCAGAGTCTCATTCTGTTGCCCAGGCTGGAATGCACTGGTGTGATCTCAGCTCACTGCAACCTCTAGTGCCTGGGTTCAGGCCATTCTCCTGCCTCAGCCTCCCGAGCAGCTGGGATTACAGGCACCAGCCATCACACCTGGCTAATTTTTTTTTTTTTTTTTTTTTGTATTTTTAGTAAAGATGGGGTTTCGCCATGATGGCCGGCCTGGTCTTGAGTTGCTGACCTCAGGCAATCTGCCTGCCTTAGCCTCCCAAAGTACTGGGATTACAGGCATGAGTCACCATGCCTGGCCTATTTTTAAGCATTTTTAATGCAATATTTGAAACACACAAAGAATATATATATATATATAACATGTAAGTTATCAAACATATCAACAGAGTGAAGACCCACAAAATCATTGCTGTCTTAGTCCATTTGTGTTGCTATAAAGGAATACCTGAGGCTGGGCACTTTACTTATAAAAGAGGTTTATTTGGTGTGTGGTTCTGCAGTCTGTACAGGAAACCTGACACCAGCATCTGCTTCTAGTGGGGTCTCAAGCTGTTTCCACTTAGGGCAGAAGGGGAAGTGGAGGGACCGTGCGCAGATGACATGGTGAGAGAGGAAGTGAGAGAGAGGAGGAGGTAACAGGCTCTTTTCAACAACGAGTTGTCCTGGGACTAAGAATGCGAACTTTTTTTTTTCCTTTTTTTTTTTTTTTTTTTTGAGACAGGATATCCCTTTGTTGCCCAGGCTGGAAGGCAGTGGCGTGATCTCGGCTCACCGCAGTCTCCACCTCCCAGGTTCAAGTGATTCTTGTGCCTCAGCCTCCTGAGTAGCTGGGACTACAGGCGCCCACCACCACGCCCTGCTAATTTTTGTATTTTTGGTAGAGGCAGAGGTTCTTCATGTTGGCCAGGCTGGTTTGGAACTCCTGGTCTCATGTGCTCCTCCTGCCTCCGCCTCCTAAAGTGCTGGAATTACAGGCATGAGCCACCACACCCGGCCCAAAATGAGAACTCGCTTCTGTGAGAATGGCATCAAATCATTCCTGAGCAATCAACTCCCATGCCCCAAACACCTCCCAGTAGATCCCAACTCGAACATGGGGATCAGATTTCAATATGATGTTTGGAGGATCAGATATCCAAACTACATTAATTGCCTAACTGATTGACTAAAATGACCAGTTCTACTGGATCTATCTGGGTGGAAAGTGCCTTTTGCATCCCCCATCCTATCCCCATGTGGAAATCTACAATCCTGTTTTGTGTTTATCGTCCCCTTTCTTTGCTTTATTAGCTTTACCACAAAGCTTTATCAGTTTTGCTTATTTTTGAACTTTATAAAGATGGTCTCATACCTTAAATAATATTTTAAGACTTGCTTTTTTCGCACTATATGGTTTCTAAGATTTATTCCATTTTTCCTCATGCTGCTTTTCTTTCCTTTCTTCAGATTGAGGTTTTTTTGTTTTTGTGTTGTTTTCAAATTCTGCTTTTCCCTTTACTTGTTGGAGTTCAAAAATTCCAAATTCAAATATTAAGATTCTAAAAATTCTAAAATTCCAAAAATTTAAAACCACTTGTCTATCATCATCATCTCTCTTGAAATTTTATCATGTATATCAAGTTAAATTGAAAGTCTAGCCAGGTACGGTGGCTAACGCCTGTAATGCCAGCAGTTTGGGAGGTAGAGGCGGGCAGATCATGAGGTAGGAGATCGAGACCATCCTGGCTAAAATGGTGAAACCCCGTCTCTACTAAAAATACAAAAAAAAAAAAAAAAAAAAATTAGCTGGGCATGGGGGTGGGCACCTGTAGTCCTAGATGCTCCGGAGGCTGAGGCAGGAGAATGGCGTGAGCCTGGGAGGCGGAGCTTGCAGTGAGCTGAGATCACGCCACTGCACTCCAGCCTGGGAGACAGAGAAAGACGCCATCCCCCCCCCCCCCAAAAAAAGAAGAAAAAAAGTAAATCTACGAATGTCTTAACTTCCCTTTCCAAATCACAGAAGGACTTTACGATACTTTCATGTTAGTCACTTCCTCATGACTTAAATGTCAATGTTGTCAACAGTTTCAGTCTCATCCTAAACACATTCTCACAAATGAGATTGTTACTATTAATATTTTATACAGATAAGGTTTTAGATTTATCTTCCAGCTTATAAGCTTTTTTGCTAACTATTCTTCTTGGACTCGAGTTTTTTTTCTGGGCTATTTTCCTTTTTCATTTTTTTAAGTATTCTTTTGGCGGGATTTATCTGTTGTAAAAATCTCTCAGTTTTTGTTTATATGGAAATGTCGTCATTTCAAACTCATTCTTAAAACATACATTTGCCTGAAGCACAATTCTAGATTGATGGTTCTTTTCTCTTAGAATTTTCGAGATGTTATTCCAGAGTCTTTTGGCTTTTCTATTGCTTTGCCTGAAAACTCAGGTGATGATCTAATTGTAGTGTTTTTGAAGGTTATCTGCCCTTTTCCCCTGTGAACTTTTAAGTCTTCTCTGTCTTTGATGTTCTGTGGTTTCACTGCAATGTCTGGCTATGAATTTCTTTGCATTCATCTTGCTTATATATGCTGTGCTTGGACCTGAAGATTTTTATGTGTGTGTTTGTGTATATGATCTATGTATGTATGTATGTATGTATGTGTCTGTCTATCTCATCATGCATCACTTAACAATTGGGATATGTTCTGAGAAATGAGTCATTAGGTGATTTAATCATTGTGTACATATCATAGCGTCCTTACACAAACCTAGATAGTGTAGCCTCCTACACACCTAGGCTGTATGGTATAGCCTATGGCTCCTAGGCTACATGGCTGTAGAGCAGGTTACTCTATTGAATACTATAGGCAGTTGGAACATAATGGTAAACCTTAAACATATCTAAACATAGAAAAGGTCCAATAGAAACACAGTATTATAATTTTGTGGAGCCACTGATGTATGCAGTCTGTTGACCAAAATGGTATGTGGTACATGACTGTATTTTACCATTTTTACAGTCCTTCCTTCCCTCCTTCCTTCCTTCCTCCCTCCCTCTTTCTCTCTCTCTCTTTCTTTCTTTTTCTTTCCTCTCTTTCTCACTCTCTTTCTTTCTCTCTTCTCTCTTCTCTCCTCTCTCCTGTCTTCTCTCCTCTCTCTCCCTCTCTCCCCGCCCCCCTCTCTCTTTCTCTCTTCGGACAGTCTTACTCGGTCGCCCAGGCAGTGGCACAATCTCGGCTCACTGCAACCTCTGCCTCCTGGGTTCAAGCGATTCTCTTGCCTCAGCCTCCCAAGTAGCTGGGACTACAGGCATGTGCCACCATGCCCAGCTAATTTTTCTATTTTTAGTAGAGACAGGGTTTCACCATATTGGCCAGGCTGGTCTCAAACTTCTGACCTCAGGTGATCTGCCCCCTTCTGCCTCCCAAAGTGTTGGGATTACAGGCATGAGCCATCCTGCCCAGCCTTTGCAAAATTTCTATTTATTATCACTTTCAATATTGCCTGTTACCCAGTCTCTCTATTCTCTCCCAATATTATGTCTAATATATTAGACATACATTAGTCTGTTTCTGTCTTCTGTATCCTCTCACCTCTCTTTAATAGTTTTAATCACCTAATCTATTTGTGTTGCATTCTACATAATTTCTTTAGACATATCTTCAAGTTCTAATTCTCTTTCCTATTATTTTTAATCGGAATTGAATTTTTATTTTATTTTTCATTTTTTGTTATATAGTTTTTGAGACAAGATTCTCTGTTACTCAGGCTGGAGTGCAGTGGCACGATCTTGGCTCACTGCAACCTCCACCAGTGACCTCAGGTAAACAATCATTTAAGTGGTATTTTGTTCAAAAATTCCACTTGGAGTGGTTTTAGTGGGTCATGTTGGCTCTTCCATGAATTCTTTGCATTTTTATAAGCCAGATCTTTGGCATTTTATCAATCTTTGCTTTGGCATCATATTTGAGGACATATTCAGGGGATTTAAAACAATTTTTTTTTTAAATCTCTTGTTTATTGACAGAAATAGCATTTCTACTAATACCTCAAGAGCAAGTACTATCATGAGTTTAAATTATTTTTCCCCAAATTTGATCAAAACACTTGAGTTACCAGCTTCCAGGTTGGCCAGAAGTCCTGAATTACCTTATTGAGAGTTTCTTCTCCAGTTCCAGGGTTCTTGTATAATTAGGAGTTCTCACAACTTGTACTCCCAATTAGGGAAAAGCACTGGTATTTGTCAGCCTGTTTGTGTTTCCTACTGACAGAAGATGGCAGTGTTGACAATGGAGCCAGCGCTGCTGGGCTACAATGCAGTGCAGCCTGGTAACTCTCAGGGTAACCCCTCTTAGAGGCCTTGTTCTGGATGAGGTTTGTTTATCCACTCACCATGGTCCCTGCAACTCCAATGCCTTTTCCAATGACAGCAGGTAAATGAGATCTACCCAGGATCAGGCCATTTTTTCTTTCAGCCCCTGAGAGATAAAATAAATTAATTTGGTTATCTTTTCTGAACAGTAGAGATTTATTCCTTCTAAAAATTCTACAAACAATATCCACCGGACAAAGAATGCCTAGACTTTAGATAAACCAGAAGGGCAACCATCTTTTGTGGTAGAGTGCTAATTTTTCTCCAGTATTTATTTTCTCTTTCATTTTGTTAGTAGTAGAACTTCTCAAGCTTTCATTCTGTATGTGACCCTCTAGGTAGAGACTACCTTTCTTAGCTTCTCTTGCAACTGTGTGTGGACGTGCAACTAAATTACTGCCTCCAGGATGTGAGCAGAATGGATGACTGCAGCTTCAAGTCACAGCACTGGAAAGGAAAATGCTTGCATTTCACTCTCTATTTCCTCTTTCTACAGACTGGAATTTGATGGAGTTCTGGCTAGTCTACTTCAACCATGTGGATGAGGACAATACTTCGGAAGAAAGAAGAACATTAAAATACAAGGAACCAGATCCCTAGATGATTGATTGCAAGGGGCAAAGAAACTATGACAGCCCTAGACTATGCACCTCTGGACCAATCTGTGAAAGAGAAGTAGATTCCTACTTGGCCTGACTCACTGTTTTTGGATCTTTTGTACCAGCAACTCAGCCAGTGTCCTAAATAACATGAATCCTCCCTAGTGGGACTGGAGAACATACAGGTTCAACCTCTTTAGAGCAGGCAAGAGGAATTTCATGTACCTCTTAACAAAGAGCAAGCAAAACACAAATTCAGTGGGACACTCCACTGCAGGTTATTTTGAGGTTCTGCAGTCTATCAAGTTAAATGAGAAAAAAGAAGATAGAGCATCCCAGCTGCATAATCACACATGCATGGAAGGCAAAATCATGTGGACAGAAGCCTTGAGTGGTGGAGAAAGCAAGGGCTCTGAGTCAGATATTTCAGAATGCACATCAGTGTGTCTTTATAATTTAGTTGTTTAAGTCACTATTTTCTCATCTGCAAAATGGGAATTGCAATGCGTATTTCATGTACTTGTTTCAGGAACTAAATGAGATTATTTGAAGGTGTGGCACAGGGTCTGGTAAAAATTAGGTGCTAAGTGAAAGTAAGTTCCCTTCAATGTCTGGGCTTTTGATCATTGCACCAGGCTGCCTCTGCAAGGTACACAAGACTCTAGGTGATCTGATTCCTCCCTTTTTCACCCCTTCAGCTTCATCTGGGGTCACTTTTCCCTTGCCTATGACTCTCTATGACTCCTAAGCCCATGACTAGTTTCCCTTCAGTACCAAGGCCTTTCTAAATTCTCTCCTGCCTCTGGATCTTCATACTTCCTTTTCCTTCTGCTTGCAACCCTTTCTCATCACATTTCAGAGAAGCCCTCCTAAGACCACTCTATCTAAAGTAGTTTCTTGTCCACTGTGTTCAGCAGAATAATGACACCCCACAAAGATGTGGTTTTTATGAAGACGGAAACATCTGTCTTATTTACCAGTTCACCTGCTAGAGTATGGATTATGCAGCATGTACTCAATGTTTATTGAATGCATGTATGAATGAAAATTGAATGCCAACTTTGAAATTCATCCTCATCCCTGGATCCCATGAGTATATGAAGTGACATGGCAAAGGGCAATTAAGGCAGCAGGTGAAATTAAGTTTACTAATCAGCTGACCTTAAAATAGGGAGATTTCCCTGGAATATCTGGTTGGATCCAGCGGAATCATAAAGATCTTTAAAAGAGGAAGAGGGAGGCAGAACCAGAGAGTCAAAAGATAGGAGTGTGATGATGGAAACAGACATGTTACTGCCTTTGAAGATGGAGGAAGGGGCCACAAGCCAAAGAAAGCAGACAGCCTTTAGAAGCTGGAAAAAGCAAGAAAATGGATTTTCTCCTAGAGCCTCCAGAAGGAACAGCCCTGCTGACATCTTGATCTTTGCCCTGTGCCTTGATTTTAGCTCAGTAATTTTAGCCCATGTTGAACTTCTGAAGTATAGAACTATAAGATAATAGTTTTGTGTTGTTTTAAACCACTAAACTTGTTCCAGCAACAATAAGAAACTAATATACCCATATGCCAGCCCAGTATCTAATATATATATATCACCCTCTTTATTTGCCGCCTAACGCTCAGCACGATCTGCAATTATCTTATCCATTTGTGTGTCCCCTTGACTTAGTCAAATGGGTAGTTTATGAAGACACAAGTGTCTATCTTATTTACCAGCCCACCTGCTGGAGTATGGGTTATGTAGCACATACTCCTTATTTATTTATTTATTCATTTATTTATTTATTTTACTTTAAGTTAAGGGATCCATGTGCAGAACGTGCAGGTTTGTTACATAGGTATACACGTGCCATGGTGGTTTGCTGTACCCATCAACCCGTCATCTACACTAGGTATTTCTCCTAATGGTATCCCTCGCCTAGCCCCCTACCCCCCCAACAGGCCCTGGTGTGTGATGTTCCCCTCCCTGTGTGCTTGTGTTCTCATTGTTCAATTCCCACTTGTGAGTGAGAACGTGGTATTTGGTCTTCAGTTCTTGTGTTAGTTTGTTGAGAATGATGGTTTCTAGCTTCATCCAAGTCCCTGCAAAGGACATGAATTCATCCTTTTTTATAGTTGCATGGTTTTCCATGGTGTATAAGTGCCACATTTTCTTCATCCAGTCTATCACTGATGGGTATTTGGGTTTGTTCCAAGTCTTTGCTATTGTGAACAATGCCACAGTAAATGTATGTGTGCATGTGTCTTTATAGTAGAATGACTCCATATTTTTTTAATGCATGCATGAATGAAAAATTGAATGAAAACTTTGACATTCGTTTTCTTCATCTGCAGGGCTTCTTGTTTCTGAGAGATTGAAGGGCAGGGGCTTATGTGACAGAGTGGAGCACGAATTCTGACCATTGGCCAAACCAAGCCCTGAAACTCAAGTTCTGTTTGGGAGTAAGAGGCAGGTTAGAGGAGATAAACACTCAGCCTTTTGATTTGTTTTTTTTCCCCCAAAACTCATTTTTTTTTCCCAGCCTACTTTAAATCACCTGTAAATCTTTAATGGCCACCAGGAGGTGAGCTGAATGAGTCATGCTACTTTTTCTCAGTAAAGGCTCTTCAGGATGGGACGCTCCAAGTTTTGAACTCCCAGCAACAGTTCGGCTCACTCACAGCGATACCCGGCTTTCTGCCGTCACTGAAGTGTGTGTGTGTTTAATTAGGGCGCCGAGTAGAACCTCATCCTGGTGGCAGATGTTGCCATGTGTAATATAATAAATAAAAGTCTTTATAGGACCCAGCAGGCAGTAGAGCCTTCAGTTAGCAGATGGCAAAATATTAAACTGGCAGAGCAATAACTTAACTGCCTGAATCAGCTGGTCCCTGCCCGGATTTGCTCCAACATGAATCAGCTTCATATAGGATGTGTCACTCAGCCTCAAATGTGTACCCTCACCTGCCCTCGCTCCTGGTCCCTGCTAGGACCATGTTTGCCTTGGCATACCATTATTAAAGTCAGATTTCTGGGTTTAATACCATTATTAAAGTCAGATGCCTAAGTTTTCTTATAACCTCATTAGCTGGTCAAGGAGAGCTGCTTGCTGGGCTGGACTGTAGGGTTCTTTTACAGGGAAAGGAAATGCAATAAGCGTGTGGATGTCCTCCGTGCCAGTTTCTGCTTGGCTCCAGATTAGCCAGACGGTATGTTACCTGGCCCCTGGGCCCTCATGGTGCAGGCGAAGGATCCCACTTGGCTCCAGGAATCCTCCTGTTTAAGACCAGGAGGATGCTTCAGTTAGCCCAGGGAAACCCCACTGGAGGAGAGAACAGAGCTTTTTGTTCTGAAAAGGCCAAAAAAGGAGATTGACTGACATCTATTAAATTGCTCAGGGGGTGGAGAGAGGGGCACTGGACTTGTTTACTAAATTCTGGATTATACGACTGATGTTTACAGAGGGCTTGCTACGTGTTGGGACTTTGGATAAGGGCTTTGCAGACACACAAAGCCCACTCCATCTTTACCGTAACCCTGTGAGGCAGTAACAACGAACGCTTCTAGTGCTTTCTGTATGCCAAGCACTGTTCCAAGAGCTTAATGTACATTGACTCAATCCCCCAACATGAATGTTAAACCCATTTCTCACATGGGGAAGCTGAGGCTCTGAGAGGTGTGATGATTTGTTCAAAAACACACAGCTAGAAGGTATCAGAGCTAAGATGCAACCCAATTGTGTCTAAACTCAGAGGCAGCAGTTGTCTGACTTCAGGAGGCATGAAAGTAAACTTGGACAGAAGATGGTGAACCCATAGGCAAAATGCTACCTAGCAAATGAAGCAGAGAACTGATACCAGGGAAAAGAATATAAAATTTATATTTGTTGCCATTTATTGCAGTAAATTCGACTGCTTTTTAACAGATATCTGAAATAATTTTCTCCTTTAATCGTTATAGCAAGCCTTGGAGGCAGCTCCAATTAGAAGCTAATTTTACGAATTAGAAAATTGGTATCAGAAGGATGATTCAACTTGTCCAAGGTCACACAGTCAGTAAGTAGAGGGGCCTGGACTGGAGCAGAAGCTGTCTGATCCAAGCCCTTGCTTTATTCACTCAATAGTTTTTTCCAAAGGCTTTTCAAGAAGAGGACTTTGGAGTTGTAAACAATTTAGATAAGTGGAAATGAGAGAAAGCCATTCCAGGCAGAAGAAACAGGATGAACAAAGTCTTGGCAGGTATGAACAATAGGGTGTGTGTGTGGAGGCCGAGGCAGGCAGATCACTTGAGGTCAGGAGTTTGAGACCAGCCAGGCTAACATGGTGAAACCCTGTCTCTACTAAGATTACAAAAAAATTAGCCCGATGTGGTGGTGTATGCCTGCATTCTCAGCTACTCAGGAGGCTGAGGCAAGAGAATTGCTTGAACCTGGGAGACAGAGGTTGCAGTAAGCCGAGATCATACCACTGCACTCCAGCCTGGACAATAGAGGGAGACTCTATTTCAAAAATAATAATGATATTAAAAATGTGTTTTTTTCTCTGGCAAAGGAGGATGCTCAAGTTTTCTAAGTCAGTAATTGAGCTGATGTGAAGAAAGGGCCCTTTCTGATTACCATGGTGGGTTTCCACTCCCCGCTTCTCCACTAGTTTCTATAACGAAAATGACAGTCAAGACTTTTCTTGTCATCATGGTCAATAATATGAGGGTTGGAATACATCCTCAGAGTTAGGCTTTGGAATTTCTTGAATTCCTGCTGTGTAGGGTGTGTTGGGGAGTCCTTGGTCTTAGGGCTGACTGCTGCTTGCTTTGGCCCTTTGATCTCCCAATGTCTGGGATCTTGGAGTCTAGTTTTTCCTGTGTCCCATATTGTCAGTCCCCCCACCCTCTGGATCTGTCCCCTTATTTGTTGTCTTTGAGCTAATGGGACAGATTCCATGGATGCTGGCCTGGACCTCTCTTTCCTCAGCCTGTCCCGTGACCTCTAAGGCCTGGCCTGAGGAGGAGGCATAACTCCAGGAGGTTGAGGTGAGTCTGGAGCTGCAAATGTACCCCCTAATTTGTGAAACCACAGTCATAGATACTACAGTTGGTTAATATGCTCATCTTTGGATTCTTTCAAATTCATTGTTTCTGTTCAAAAAACATTTCTCTTTTTCTTACTGCAATAGTTATACATGCTTATTATATGTTATGAAGAAGATGCAGAAAAATATAAGTGTTGAAATGACAGCGCGTAATAATCCCACAACCCCAAAACAATCATTATTAACCTTGGATATGTTTTCTTATGGTCATTCATACAGACATATACAAAACACACATGTCTGTCTATACGAAATGCTTATGTACTTAAACTCATCACGAATATATGATTTTGCATTCCAGGTTTCCATTCTTATAAAATCAGTGCAATGTTTTTACATTACTAAACTTCTTTGTAAAAACTTATATAGAAAAACACTGTAGGCCAGGCGCAGTGGCTCACGCCTGTAATCTGAGCACTTTGGGAGGCCGAGGTGGGTGGATCATGAAGTCAGGAGATCGAGACCATCTTGGCCAACATGGTGAAACCCTGTCTCTATTAAAAGCATAAAAATTAGCCGGGCATGGTGGCGCGTGCTTGTAATCCTAGCTACTTGGGAGGCTGAGGCAGGGGAATGGCTTGAACCTGGGAGGCAGAGGTTGCAGTGAACTGAGATCATGTCCACTGCACTCCAGCCTGGTGATAGAGCAAGACTCTGACTCAAAACAAACACCATAAAACAATATTAAAGGGAGAACAGAATTTGAATTCATGCGTCTGATATAATTTCAATTGTGTTAGCTAAAAACACATGGGTACACAATGCCCACACACTACAAAAGTACCACACAGGATGGAAGGAGAGACTACAAAATGTTAATAGAGGTTATCTCTAGGGGATGTGTTATATTTTATTCTTGCATCTTTCCGTGTTTTCCATGTTTTTCTCACATATTAATAATGAATTTTTCAATGAGAAAATGTTACATAGCTACATAAGAGTCCAAGGTATGAATATACCATTATTTATTTGCTTATTGGCCTATTGAGGGCCTTTGGGTAGTTTTGAAATTTTTAGAATTGTAAATAATGCTGCATTAAATATTCATTTATCTGTTCAACAAATATTTGAGAGTCTATGGCATGCCATGTATCTTGGTGCATATATCTGCATATGTTATGCAAATCATATTTTATTTTTGTGGAAACTGAAGAGCAAAGAAATCACCAAGTTAGTTGGGGACATTGATGGGTCTGTGCTTTTAAGTCTTTCAATTCTGAGTGTTTATCTTTGCTAGACTGCTTTCCTCAAACCTCTGGTCTCCCTTTGGCAAAAGGGTGGCAAATTGGAGGTTCTCTTGGGTGTACTGAATCACAGATCTTGAATAGTGTGTGGCACTACTCAAGAAGTACCTACCTGGCCCCCAGCCTATTGCCTGGTGGCCTCCTTCTTGCAGATGCACCCATCTTGCAGATGGGTCAAAGCGTGTAGTCTTACAGCACAAATACTTGTCTCTGTGGAAAGTCATCCTCCCTCTGCTTGGCTGCTATACTTTCCTGTGTGTCCATCATAGGTGTGGCTCTGTGGCACCCAATCAGTCTGATTAAGATGGTTCTTGCTTATCAGTTTGGTGCTATTTGAGATGACACATTGGAAGCCCACTTCAGATGTCACCTCCTCCCTGAAATTACCCGGATACTCTCAGATGAAATTCACAGCTCTTTTTGTATTTTTTTTTTTTTTTGGTATTTTGTGTAAGGCCTTATTTAAAAAATATCTCTCACCAAACCATGGGGCAGTGTCTGTACATCTTTTTCTCATCAAGTAGGTTATTAGCTCTTTAAGATCAGGGACCACATGTTAACCACTGTGGTACCCTGTTCATTTGCTTTTGTTTCTCAGTCTAGCACTTGCCTCCATCTCCGTTGCCACTATTCAAGTGCACACCTTCTATCACCACCCACCTAGAACACTGAACCAGTGTCCTACCTGCTGGGCCTCCCTGCATATGCTCTTGTGCCCCTTACAATCCAACTTTCCCATAGCAGTGAAAGGGATTATTTGAAATCACAAATCAAATGTGCCGTTTGTTTCCATAGCTCAGCAAGATTGGGCCCTCGCCTACCTCTCTGACATCATCCCAGCGAACTCTTCCCCATTCCTCACAACACTTCTCTCTCTGATCCCTTTTATCACGTCATTCTGCATGACAGTTTGGATTATTGCCCAGCAAGTATTCATGGCCTCCCCTCTCCAATTGTGGATGGTATTTACTTCCCTACCACATGATTTTGGGTTTGGCCATGTGACTTGTTTGGGCTAAAAGGATTAGTGAGTAGAAGTGAACAGAGATTTGAAATGTGATAGAGTGGTTGGGCTTACCTACTTTGGTGGCCATGAAGGCAACGTGCACTGGGTAACCTGTTATTCCCAGAAGAGTGAGAGACAAATGGAACAGACATGAAGTAAACCTGTGGCCTGGAGCCAAGCCCAGCCTAGATCAGCCAAACCGAGGGCAAACCACGGTTGCATAAATGAGGTACAAATGCTTGCTGTTGTGAGTTACTGGCTGTATGTTACCCAGCACTGCTGTGGCATAGTTGACTAACACACCCTATTTTATGCACTTCATAATTATTATTTTGAAATTTCTGTCTTTTCTAATCAGGACACAGTTTCTATGAGAAAAGAGACATTGGCTATTTTGCTCACTCTATAATTCCAGGTATATATGTATGAAATTGCCAGTATTTATTTATTATTTATTTATTTATTTATTTATTTATTTATTTATTTATGAGACAGAGTCTTGCTCTGTCACCCAGGCTGGAATACAGTGGGGCAATCTCGGCTCACTGCAACCTTCACCTTCCTAGTTCAAGTGATTCTCCTGCGTCATCCTCCTAAGTATCTGGGACTACAGGCGCCCACCACCACGCCTGGTTAATTTTTTGTTCTTGGTTTGTAGAAACTGGGTTTCACCGTGTTAGCCGGGATGGTCTCGATCTCCTGATGATGTGATCTGCCAGCTTTGGCCTCCCAAATTGCTGGGATTACAGGCCTGAGCCACCGCGCTCAGCCTGCCAATAAATATTTATTAAGTGACTGAATAACCCTGGAATGCTTAGCACAATACCTGTGCCCAGACAATATTTGCTGAATGCAGTTGGTGGACCATCCAAAGCAGCCTGTATCGTGTCCTAACACGTATATCTTTAAACTCAACCTGGCACGCGGGTGACACCTGTATCCCCTCTCTTGCTCTCTCTGATCACATAAAAGATCCTCCTTGTAAGAATACACACACTCAAAACAGATGATGTGTCAGTGCCGTAATTTAAACCATGAATCTGTACTTGCTTAAAGATGAACTTGTTTGGAAGAAAAATGAGGAAAATGCTTGTGTCCGTCCAACAGAGTCCCTGGATAAGTACATCAATTTTGGTTCTTAGCAGATCCAGCACATAATAAAAGAAAACTGCTGAGGTCAGCAGCAGCAGAGAAGCTACACTTTTTATTTTCACAAACACAGTTTTGGGGATGGTAATCATATCTATTAGCAAGGGTGACACCACTGTGGGCCTGGCAGAAAAATGAGCTCTCCCACATTGCAAAATGAGCAAAGTGGAGATCGATAAATCATAAAATTAGTTGAGACATCATCTATCTTTCATGGCTTTCCCTTTATTCCCGCCACAGTCCCTCAGGACACTCATTCATTTACTGCATTTTATCGTTGGGAAAACACGTCAAGTTTTGGAAGGTGCATTCAGTTAGGGGAGCAGGGGTAATAATGTGTGTCATTAATTAGGCAGGTTTGGGAGGTTCAATCCAGAGTCTGGTCTCAACTGACTTCCATAAATTGAGTTTCAGGACTACTGCTGCATCTTGTATGACTTCATCAAAAAGGAGTGTTATTGAAATATGCCCTGAGAGGGAGAGAGAAAGAGGGACATGTCTGCTCACTCTGTAGAAACAATAAATTTAGGGACAAACCAGGTGATAAGCCAGATGCAATCTGAGTTGTCTAAAGATTCTTGCTGTTATCTACATGTGATTGAAATAAATGTGAGACACAGAGTGTGGAGTGCATAGATATCTCATCTGGTACCTATATTCTTCACGCCAAGGCATATAGTAAACAGATTTGTTTTCAAAAAATTATTGTAATAAGAACACTTCACATGAGATGCACCCTCTTAACAAATTTTAAGTGCACAATACCTTGTGGATTCTAGGTACATATTGTGCAGCAGACCTCTAGAACACATTCATCATGCCCATTGATGAGTAACTCCTCATTTTCTCCTCCCCACAGCCCCAGCAACCACCATTATACTCTTTTGTTCTACGCATTTGACTATTTTACATGACCCCTGTAAGTGAAAATATGCAATATTTGTCTTAGTGTGATTGACATTTAATTTACCATAAAGTCCTCAAGATTTAATTCTTGTTCTCACATATTGCAGAATTTTCTTCTTCTTCTCCTTTTTTTTTTTTTTGAGACGGAGTTTCACTCTTGTTGCCCAGGCTGGAGTGCAATGGTGCAATCCTGGCTCACCGCAACCTCCACCTCCTGGGTTCAAGCGATTCTCCTGCGTCAGCTTTCTGAGTAGCTGGGATTACAGGCATGCACCACCATGCCTGGCTAATTTTGTATTTTTAGTAGAGGCGGGATTTCTCCATGTTGGTCAAGCCAACTCCTGACCTCAGGTGATCCACCTGCTTCGGCCTCCCAAAGTGCTAGGATTACAGGCGTGAGCCCCTGCGCCCATCCTGAATTTTCTTCTTTTTAAAGGCTGAATAATATTCCAATGCATGGATATACCACATTTTCTTTACCCATTAATCTGTCATTTAGGTTTTTTCCCCCATCTTGGTTGTTGAGAATAGTGCTGCAATGAACATGTGAGTGCTAATATTTCTTCCACATTCTGATTTTAATTTTTTTTTTTTGAGATGGAGTCTCGCTCTGTCCAGGCTGGAGTGCAGTGTCCAGATCTCAGCTCACTGCAAGCTCCGCCTCCCGGGTTCACGCCATTCTCCTGCCTCAGCCTCCCAAGTAGCTGGGACTACAGGCGCCCGCCTTGTCGCCTGGCTAGTTTTTTGTATTTTTTAGTAGAGAAGGGGTTTCACCATATTAGCCAGGATGGTCTCGATCTTCTGACCTCGTGATCCGCCCGTCTTGGCCTCCCAAAGTGCTGGGATTACAGGCTTGAGCCACCACGCCCAGCCTGATTTTAATTTTTATGGGTAAAAGTCCAGAAGCAGGATTGCTGGATCATACGCTAGTTCTATTTCAATTTTTTGAGGAACCTCCATATTGTTTTTCTTAGTGGTTGTACCATTTTGCATTGCCAATAATAGTGTGCAAAGGTTTCAGTTTTTCTACATCTTCACCAACATTTGTTGTCTTTTGTCTTTTTGACAGTAGCCAGTGTGACAGGTGTGAGATGATTTCTCACTGTGGTTTTGATTTGCAATTAATGATATTGATTATTTGTGGTATTGGACTTTTTTTTTATAAACTTGTTGGCTTAACTAAGGAGGTGAAAGACTTGTATACTAAAAATTATAAAACCTTGATGAAAGAAATGAAAGAAGGTGGCTGGGCATGGTGGCTCATGCCTGTAATCCCAGCACTTTGGGAGGCCAAGGTGGGCGGATCATGAGGTCAGGACTAAAATACAAAAAAATTAATCAGGCGTGGTGGTATGTGCCTGTCGTCCCAGCTACTTGGGAGGCTGAGGCAGGGGAATTGCTTGAACCTGGGAGGCAGAGGTTGCAGTGAGCCAAGATCATGCCACTGCACTCCAGCCTAGTGACAGAGCTAGACTTTGTCTTAAAAGAAAAGGAAAAAAAAGAAATGAAAGAAGGTATAAACAAATGGAAAGACATTCCAAATTCATGCATTGGAAGACTTAGTATTGTTCAAGTGTCCATACTATCCAAAGCAATATACAGATTCAATGCAATCCCTATCAAAATCCCAAAGGCATTTTTCACAGATACAGAAAAAATGAGTCTAAAAGTTGTACAGAACCACAAAAGGCCACAAATAGCCAAATTAACCTTAAGAAAGAGGAACAGTGTTGGAAGCATCATGCTTCCTGATTTAAAAATATACTACAAAGCTACAGTAATTAAAACAATATGGTAGTGGCATAAAGACAGACATATACAGACATATAAGCTAAAGGAATACAATCAATAGAAAGTCCAGAAGTAAATCTACACATATATGATCAAATGATCTTCAACAAGGGTGCCAAGAATATATAATAGGGGTGTGATTTTCTCATTATTTAATAAGTGATGCTGGGAAGATGGGATAACCACAAGCAAAAGAATGAAATAGGATCCTTACCTAACACCGTACATGAAAATCAACTCAAAATGTATTAAAGACTTACAAGTAAAACCTGAAACTGTAAAACTCCTAGAAGAAAACACAGGGGAAACACTTCATGATGTTGGTCTTGGCAATGATTTCATGAATATGACACCAAAAGCACAGACAACAACAAAAATAAATGATGAGAACTACCTAAAACTAAAAAGTGTCTGCACAGCAAATTAAACAACAGTTAAAAGGCATCCCACAAAATGGGAAAAATTATTTGTAGACTATATATAAAATAAGGAGTTAATCTCTAAAATATATAAGGAATTTCTACAACTCAATAGCAAAAAAAAAAAAAAAAAAAAAAAAATCCGATTAAAAATGGGCTAATGACTTTAATAGACATTTCTCTAAAGAAGATATTAACTAGGTTTCTAAAATCGTGATGTGTTTTTCATTTGATGTGTGCATTTAATTGACACTCATTACTCCATCCAAAGCATCCTGAAATCAAGGAAACAGTACTTATTAGAATGTTTCAGTGATTGATTTCTGCATATTAAAACAACCCCAAAACTTAATGCATTAAGACTAATTTATTATTGCTATGATTCTGGGGCAAAACATAAACAACTTTTTATCCCCCTTGCAAGGTGTGTTTTCTGCAGACCCCCCATTCTCAGGAAATGCCATTACCATCCACTCCCTTGCTCAGCTCCTTAAACTTGCAGTCATCCTTGACATTTATTTTTCTCTCATGCCCCTCATCTAGTTTATCCGCAAATTACCAAGAAACACCCACAAGCCCCCTGTCTTCAGCACTACCCCCATAATCCAAGCCACCATCCCATCTCCCTTGAACTATTCTGGTAGCCTTTATAATTGGTCCCCTGCTTTACCTCTTGCCTTATTCAGTCTATTCTTCATATAGAAACCAGAATGATATTTAAAATAAATATAATCAGAGGATGTTAACCTCCGCACCACCCGGACCCTACAGCTTATGACTCTCTAGAAGTTACCTGTTGTATTCAGAATAAGACCCTTATAAGGCCATTTGCTGTGATCTACAAAGGCCCTGTCCTCCTCTCCTCCCTTAGCTCATCTGTAGCCACACTGGCCACAGTGGCCGCCTTTCTCCCCTTTAGCATGCATGGACATTTGCACCCACTGTTTTTTTTTTTTTTTTTCTTTAGAGGGAGCCTTGCTCTGTGGCCCAGGCTGGAGTACAGTGGCACAATCTCGGCTCACTGCAAGCTCTGCCTTCCGGGTTCACGCCATTCTCCTGCCTCAGCCTCCCGATTAGCTGGGACTACAAGCGCCCGCCACCTCGCCCGGCTAATTTTTTTGTATTTTTTAGTAGAGATGAGGTTTCACCGTGTTAGCCAAGATGGTCTCGATCTCCTGACCTCGTGATCCGCCCGCCTCGGCCTCCCAAAGTGCTGGGATTACAGGCGTGAGACAGCACACCCGGCCGCACCTACTGTTCACGCCGAAAAAAAATACTAGGCTCTGGAGATGCAACAGGCCCTGCTTTATGGAGCTTTCAGAGAGGGAAGACAAACAAGTCAACACATGAATAAATGTTAAGAGGTAGTGAGCATTAAAGAGATAAAGTATAGAGAATGGAGAGAGGTGGGAGGGGTGACCCCGTTTTCATAGGGCGGTGAGTGAAGGCCTCTCTGAAAAGGTGGCTTTGAGCAAATGCCCAATCAAATGGAGGGGCTGAGCCATCCAGATATCTGGAAGCAAATGGGGCCGGGGAAGGAGCTGTTTCAAAGGATCCAAGATGGTCAAATACCTGCAGGGCTTAGAAATGGTGGCTACAATCAGAAAATATGTAGCAATAGAAGCCTTGCGGCTAAATACAAAGGTCATGCGTTTGAGGCAGCGATGACTTCTTTGTAGGGGATTTATGTGAGGAGGGATTTTTCTTTTTGGGAAAAACCGTGAGGTACATGTACTCAAAGGAAATATTTGTTGACTTGGATGGAAAGGGCCTGTCTTCAGCTTTTGTTCTACTCTGCCCGGATGCCTCTCAGTGTTAGGCTCAATGCTTGAGGCTTTGCCAAGTTGATTTCCCTGTGAGAGCAGACGCCTGATAGAAGGGCATGGTGCCAGTCTTGTTGATAATGAAATCTTTGCATCCCTGTTGACACTTCTATAAAGGACAGAAGAGGAAATGCAAGTTCCCATTCTGATCTTTTATTTCTGTTTTGTCACCCTTAAGAAGATCTGTCAGAAAGTTTTTGGGATCTGGACTCAGATGGACCTGAATTTGAAGCCCCCTGTGAATTTTACTGCGGTGGGATTTTGGTGAGAGCTGCTCAAACCTGAACTTGAGGCCAGGCGTGGTTGTTCATGACTGTAATCTCAGCACTTTGGGAGGCCGAGACAGAAGGATCATTTGAGCTTAGGAGTTCAAGGCCAGGCTGGGCAACATAGCGAGACCCTGTCTCTAATAAAGAACAAACAATTAAAACCCTGAATTTGAGAGGAACACATGGTGACGGTGCTCAGCTTTGGGTTATACATGCCCAGTATTGTGGCTCTTTCTTTTTTTGTTTTCAAATTTTGTGTTATATTTGTCTTTACAAAACATTTACATTGTTCCAAACTAAGAACTAAATTGAAAAGCTATCCTCAGAGAAGGTAGAGTGGGTAGTTGCCCTGGTTGGAGGAGTGGGAGAGTTGTATCACTAATATTGTTTAGAATTGCCAGTAATAATAAAAATGGATGACCTTTAATTGCTTTTTGTTCATGTCCTAATACTTATGCATATGAAATTCATACATTTTTAAAATAACCATGTTGTTTTGGAATAATTTTAGATTTGCAGAAAAGTTGCTTCTTGTTGTTACCCTTCATCCAGTTCCCCCTAACGTTAGCATCTTACATTACCATGGTACCTTTTTCAAAATAAATTAGTATTATTATAATGCTATTAACTATAGACTTTACTCAAATTTCATCAGTTTTTCCACCAATGTCCTTTTTTTCCTGGATCCAAAATTTGATTTAGATAACAAATTGCATTTAATAGTTGATTGTATTACTGTTTTTTAAATTCTTTACAGACAAGGCACCTATTGACTGCACCTGGCAGAACAAAGCACTCCCTCACTTCCTCTTTCTTGGTTCTCCCCTCTTCTCGGCCTTAGAGAAGTCCCATTTTCATTCCTATTACCCTTATTCTTCTCTTTCCACCCAAGGAAACTATTTTTTTGTGTGTGTGTTTTTAGCCTTCTATTATTTTATTTTGCTAATATAAGCAAATATATGTTCTAATCCCTTTTGCTTCCTTATAAAAAACAGCGTACTCTTTTCTGAAACTTTGCTAATTTCATTTGAATGAACTGGAATCTCCTCCATACAGGGATGTAGAGGTCCTTCTCATTCTTCTAGTATGTTTCATAGTACTCTGCTGGGCAGCTGTATCATGCTTTATTCAACCCTTCCCCTATTGATGGACATTTGGGTTATTTCTACTCAGTGGGTGTTATAATACTGCAACAAATCACTCGTGGTTTTCTTAGGGAAAAAGATGAGGGTGGGAGGGAGAAAAGTGACATTAATCTGTAAATTCTGAATAGTTCCATAAATAATAGAATGGAACTGGAGTGCCTTTTCTCCCTTCCTTCCTTCCCTCCCTCCCTCCCACCTTCCTTCCTTCCTTCCCTCCCTCCCTCCCTCCCTCCCTCCCACCTTCCTTCCTTCCTTCCTCCCTCCCTCCCTTCCTTCCTTCCTCTCTCTCTCTTTTCTTTTTCTTTCTTTCTTTCTTTCTTTCTTTCTTTCTTTCTTTCTTTCTTTCTTTCTTTCTTTCTTTCTTTCTTTCTTTCTTTCTTTCTTTCTCTCTCTCTCTCTCTCTCTCTTTTCTTTTCTTTCTTTTTCTTTCCTCCTTTCCTCTGATAGGGTCTCACTCTGCCCAGGCTGGAGTGCCATGGCATGATCTCAGTTCACTGCAGCCTCAACTTTCTTGGCTCAAGTTATCCTCCCAGCTCAGTCTCCTGAATAGCTGGGATTACAGGTGTGTGCCACTATGCTTACGAATTTTCTTTTGTATTATTTGTGGAGATGGGATCTCACCATATTGCCCAGGCTAGTCTTGAACTCCCGGGCTCAAACCGTCCTCCTGCCTCAGCCTCCCAAAGTGCTGGGACTATGAGTGTGAGCCATGGCACCTGGCCTGGAGTGCCTTTTCTATGGAAACTGGGACATCTTTCTTTCTGCCTGAGGGATTATCCCTTTGTGATGACCTTGACTTTGAAGGTAGGTAGGCTTGGAAGGCCCTATTCTTGGTGATAATTGAGGGATTCTACAGTTGAGGCTTCAAGACTTGCACTTGCACTTGCTTTATAACAACTGCTGGAGAAAAAAATTATGCCAACTCAGGAAATGGACTCCAGTCAATAAGGCCTTCAGTGCAAATATTCTCTTGGAATAATTTATTAACTCCCTGCAGACCTTGTAGTCAGGCACAATTAGCGTCTTCTCCCACAGAGGCTGCATGCCATTTAGCAGCCTGGGGCTACAGCCTGCAACATGGTATTGAGGAGGCCCAGGGGACATCTGAGAATTGGGGCGGGTGAAGATGAAACTGAACAGACAGCTCAGTAAGGTGAACGAGCAAGGGATGTGCAGGTGGACAGGACTGGGTTCAAATCCCTACTGTGCTGAATTTTTTAGCTGGGGTTCTTTGGGGGAGTTTCTTTACCTCTTTGAGTCTCCATTTCTACCTCTGTTAGATGGGGATAAGGATTGTTTCGAGGTTTAAATGAGCTAAATTTCTGCCCTTACAGGGAATACAAGTTGGTAAAGCCTCAAGCATTGAACTTAACACTGACAGGCAGCAGGACAGGGCAAAACAAAAGCTGAGGGTGGGCCTTTTCCATCCAAGTCAACAAATATTTCCCTTGAGCCCATGTATGTCAGAGTTTTCCCCAAAAGGAAAATATGTAAAGCACTCAGCACCAAGTATCTATTAAACGACAGTAATTAGTTTGGGGAGAAGTTTCAACTCCGTAGGGTACAAGCATGAACCAGTTTTCTTTTTTTTTTTTTTTCAGTCTTATTATCAGTTGTGTGTTCAGTCTCTCTACCCCAGTGGGTGCCAGGTCCCTTAGCTTTCTGACCACTTTCAGCTATTAAAAAACTTAGTTCAGTCTGACTTAAATCTCCAATTTCAGATCCAATTAACAGTTCTCTTCTGGCCAGGCACAGTGGCTCATGCTTGTAATCCCAGCATTTTGGGAAGCTGAGGCAGGCAGATCATCTGAGGTCAGGAGTTCGAGACCAGCCTGGCCAACATAGTGAAACCCCGTCTCTACTAAAAATACAAAATTAGCTGGGCGTGGTGGTGGGCACCTGTAATCCCAGCTACTTAGGAGGCCAAGGCAGGAGAATCACTTGAACCCGGGAGGTGGAGGTTGCAGTGAGCCAAGATCAAGCCATTGCACTCCAGCCTGGGCAAAAAGAATGAAACTCTGTCTCAAAAACAAACCAACCAACCAACCAACCAACCAAACAAACGTTATGTCCCTTCCCCATGGCAGGGACCTGAAGAGTTGTGTGAGAGGGGCATGTTTAGCTCTTTATGCATCTCCCATCCCTCTCTTTGTGTGCAGAGAAGGGAAGGAAACTGGGCCGGGGAGTTTAGGCTTATTTCTACTTAACTTGGCAAGGTTGTAGCTGTGGGTGGCATTTCTGACCTTGCTCTGTGTAACGCTGGTTTTGCTGCTCAAAACCTTGGCAAATGAGATGGTTCTGGTGTAGGTGGCATCCTTGGTTTCAGTGTCATCTATGTCCCATCTGTCACTGAGACCCTTAGGAGAAGGCCAGCCCTGCCTCCCTTTGGCCCCTTTCAATCATCTGTGGCCCCAAACTCCTCACTTAGTGGCTCCATTCTACCATGAAATCACAGGCACCTGTGATGCACTCTTAGGGCACAGGGAATGAGAGGGGGATGCCTGCTCCCATCCTTTCCCTACATTAAGCTTTGCTTAGAGTCAGCTTTTCCAAGAATGTTCTCACTCCACCTCAATCAGATGATAGCACTAGAGGGGCTCACGGTTCTGCAGCTCAGGGATAGAGACGCTAGCCCTTCCTCCTTGCAATCAGTCCCCATAGTTCCATGGCAGGTGACCATATAATTGGCTGGTGACCATGACAGGTGACCATGTAATTTGTTGCTCAAATTTGGACTGTTCTGAGTATGAAAGGGAATGAGAAGTTATTAATAGATATGTTAAGACAACAGATATAAATTGGGATCATGCAGGGCAAAATGGGGATGTGTGATCACCCTCTTTTGGAGCAATTTCTCTTGGGGATCTCTCACCCTGAGCTAGGTACCAACTGTCTGCTGTAGTCATTGATCCAGAACAACTGGAAAATTCCTATTTGATGTCCTGTTATAGGAGCAATGGTGACAAAGTAGGTGGTGGTGAGGATTAAATGAGAGAGTGTAGTTGAAGTGCTTAGCACATCTGCTAGCACACAGTAGGCGCTCATAGTACAGTAGGTGCTCATAGGGTCCTGTTACCTCCGTTACCTCCGCTTTCCACCCCACTGAAGCTCTGTTGTGACGGGTCTGCTCTCTGAATTCAAAATTAAGTGATAAGAGAATTAATTAAGCACCAACGGTGTGCCAGGAGCCGTGCTAAGTACTTTATAGGCCTTACCTTTGTCAGTCCTAACAACAATCTTAAAGTAAGTAAATATTATTATGCCATTGCATAGTTAGAACAACCGAGGCTCAGAGAGGCTAAGTGCTTTCCCAAGGTCACACAGCATATACGTGGCAGAGCTGCGATAGAAACCAGGACTGCTTGACTCCATGGTTCACACCTGGCGTGGTTTGGATTTGTGTCCCTGCCTAAATCTGACGTCGAATTGTAATTCCCAATGTTGAAAGAGGGGTCAGGTGGGAGGTGATTGGATCGTGGGGGCAGATTTCTCCCTTGCTGTTCTTGTGATAGTGAGTGAGTTCTCATGAGATCTGGTTGTTTAAAAGTGTGTAGCACTTTCCCCTTCTCTCTCTTCCTCCTGCTCTGGTGATGTGAGACATGCCTGCTTCTCCTTGCCTTCTGCCATGATTGTAAGTTTCCTGAGGCCTCCCCAGCCATGCTTCCTGTACAGGCTGCAGAATCATGAGCCAATTAAACCTCTTTTCTTTGTAAATTTTCCAGCTTCAGATATTTCTTCATAGCAGTGCAAGAACTAATACTACACCTTTAGCAACTCAGCCACATGAGGAGTTGAGAGTATGCAACTCTCAACTCCAACACAAGTGTAGATGGGGGTGAGTCTTTTTTATTTCTGAGCAGACCAGGTAGGGATCCCAGGCTTGTAATTTCACAGAAGGAAGTATGGGAAGGGTCGCTTCGAATTGGAAGTTGAGCCTTGTGCAATCATGAGACATAAAAAAATCCATTCTGGAGGGGTCTAAGATGACCAGAAAGAACTCAACCATCTCAGGGAGAGTGGATGCCGTGTGGGAGATAAGACCAGGAAATCTGCCACTGCATCATCGGTTTTTGGACCTCTGGCAGATCTGACATAACGGAAGGCATTTAGAACATCTGAATCTATCAGCTGTCCAATTCAATCGATTGATTGTTCAGTGTTGCCAACATTTTGACTTTAGTTCACAGCATTTCTCTTGAAATGGGTTGGCTATATTCCCAATCAAATACTGATTGACACATTGGCGTGAAGCATCTTTGTGTGCCCAGCTCAGTGGTAGTCACTTGGTGGAAGAATATGATCTGTCATCAAGCAGTTACTACTTAGTTATAGAGGAATCTTAAGTAACATGGAATAATTTGGTCTATCTTAGTCCCCCAAAAGATTGCTTTCATTTATTTATTTAGCCATGCTTTGGTGTAATTCTTTAACTTGGTTTTGGGAGATGTTTTGGTTACCCATTGTCAATAATGGGGCATAGCAAATCTTCCTCAAACTCTGTGGCATGCAACAATGAACATATATTTAGCTCATGCATCTGCGATTAGGGGGTGGCTGAACCCAGCTGGGCTTGCTTATGCAACTGCAGGTCAATGGGGGATGTGCTGAGCTAGATTGGGCTCAGCCGTGTGGTTCTGCTGTAGGCTACAGGTCTGTGGGTTAAGTTGAATGAGCTTGACTCCAGATATTTTTTTTACCCTCTTTGAACCAGAGGGCTAGCCAGGGCATGCTCTTCTCATGGTGATGGGAGAGATTCAGAAATTCACATCCAGCTGCACGAACACATCTAAAGCTCCTACCTACTTGTATCATGTCTATCATCATTTCATTCACCAAAACAAGTCATGTGGCCAAGCTCAAACTTAAGAGGTAGAGAGAAACTATTAAGTTACATGGGAAAGAGAAAGAGAATGAGTTATGGGAGGGGAAAAGAACTCAGAGGAAGTTATAACAACTAGTTGTGAAAGACTGCTGGTGTATTGATGCTGTTGAAAGGGTTGTCCGGCCGAGTGTGGTGGTTCATGCCTGTAATCCCATCACTTTGGGAAGCCGAGGCAGTTGGATCATTTGAGGTCAGGAGTTCAAGACCAGCCTGACCAACATGGTGAAACCCCGTCTCTACTAAAAATATGAAAATTAGCCAGGTGTGGTGGCACAAGCCTGTGGTCCCAGCTACTTGGAAAGCTGAAGCAGGAGAATTACTTGAACCAGGGAGGCGGAGGGAGCAGTGAGTTGAGATTGCGCCACTGCACTCCAGCCTGGGCAACAGAATAAGACTCTATCTCAAAAAAAAAAAAAAAAAAAAAAAAAAAAAAGGAAAGAAAGGGTTGTCCAGTTCACTCTCACCACGGCCCAGTGCCCCACACCTCTCAACTTCAGAGTAGAGAAAGCTGTGCTTCCTTTAAGCAACTGGGACATTTTTATTGCATGGATACCATGAGTCTCATGTTTTTCTCCTTGCTATGGCCAATCAGAAGCCCAGAATCAAATTTCAGCTTATCTCTACCTTATGGCTATAAAAATCATCCTAATAGCTGCTCTCAACCCACCTATAGCTTCATCGTAGCTGCTTCTTCTATGATACCTTCACTGATTTTATCCTGTTGCATTGCATACGTTATTTTAGTATCTACACGTCTTTTCTGGAATAAAATACGGTAGAAATGAACACACCTAAATGCCAGATGCAAGCTACAGATAATTCATTCCACTAATATTTACCAAATACTGTGTGTCAGGCTCTGTATGTGGTATCTGAGGTTATGCAGGTAAGTCTTACACATTCCCTGCCTTCCAGGAACTCACGTGATAATAGACTATAGCAGAGGTTTTCAAGTTCAGCTACATTGATATTTTGGGCCAGGTAGATAATTCTTGTTGGGGGCGGTGGGGGCTGTCCTGCGCATTGTAGGATGTTTAGCAGCATTCCTAGCCTCCACCCAGTAGGTGGCAGTAGTGACCCCTCAATGTCATAAAATCTCCAGAATTGCCGCATGTCCCCCGAAAAGCACAATCATCCCTGGTTTTATGCAACTGTAGGAGGCTTGGGAGCTCAGAATAGACACGGAATCCAGAAAAGCTTGCCACTTTGATAACTGAGTAGAGGCTGGGAGGCGCTTTGCAGGAGCCAAGAGAAGGAATAGGGAAAGGCCATTTCCGTTATGTGGAGTAGCCGGGGTTGGTGGACCTGCACAGGGTGGGGGGCATGAACGTTGAGAGATGAAGCCAGAGATGCAGGCAGAGCCAGGCCTTGTGCCACAGACCTTGCATGAATCTGACTCTGTAGATCAGTATTTCCCTACCTTCAGCGTGTCTGAGAAAGGACACTTGTTCTACACGTGAATTCTTGGGAGTCCTTCCAGGGGATTAAATCCAGGAATCTGAATTTAATTTCCTGGAGGGAGTCCTGAGAATTTGCATGTGGAATGAACCTGAATTCATTAATTCCCTGGAGGGGGTCTGCAAGAATCTGAATGTCTCCAACGGGGTCCAGGAATCTGATTTGTTGAGGCCTCTTTGACGATTCTGATACAGAAAGTCCCAGCCTCACCTGAGTCCTTCATCTGGGTTTTTTAACTTGAATTCAGAATGTCTCTAGAGGTAATGGCGTGCTACTGAAGCCTCATCTGCAGGGATGACACGGGGTTAGGTTTATAGATGACACCCGCCGTGGGTCAGGGCTCTCAGTCTTGGTTTGTACAATGGCATCACCCGACGAGTCTTGAGCCATGACCTATGTCAGGCTCTCTCTCAGATCAATTGCACCTGAATCTCTGGGGATGGGGCCCTGGAAACAGTATTTTATTTTTGCTGATTCTTACAGGTACTCATATAGTCACACACTGGCACTTACTTATTCAGTAGCACTTTGTGCCAGGCTCAAAGCACTGCAGAGATAGAAGTGAATGAGCCACAGGTTCTGCTCTCATTGAAATTACCTTTACTATTGTGGTAGACAATAAGCGAATATACACGTATTAAATCAATATATTTATTTATGAAGAAATATATGAAGCCATATTGAACAGTGATGAAGTGATACGAATGGGAGGTTTATTTTTTTAAAAAAGTAACAGTTTTATTCAGATACATAATTCACATTCCATACAATTCACCCATTTGAAGTACACAATTTAATAGTTTGTCATATATCCACAGAATTGTGTGACCATCACCACAATCATCTTTTCTTATTTCTTTAGAGATAGGGTCCCACATTGTCACCCAGGCTGGAGTGCAGTAATGAGATCATGGCTCACTGCCACCTTGAATTCCTAGGCTCAAAGGATCCTCCTCCCTCAGCCTCCCGAGTAGCTGGGACCACAGGCATGAACTATCACACCCAACTAATTAATTTTTTTTTTTTTTTAGAGATGGGATCTAGCTACATTGCCCAGGCTGGTCTTGAACTCCTGGGCTCAAGTGATCCTTCCACCTAAGCCTCCCAAAGTGCTGGGATTACAGGCATGAGCCACCTTACTCAGCCTACAGTCTGAATATTTTCATCACCTCAAAAAAAAAAAAACCCTGTAGTCACTACCAGAAACTTCCCATATCCTCCCATTTCCCCTCCCCCAACCCCTGGCAACCATTAATCGACTTTATGTGTCTGGATTTGCCTAGTCTTGACATTTCATCTAAATGGAATGAAATAACACATGGTTCTTTGTGACTGGCTTCTTTCACTTACATGGTTTTAAAGACCCATCTGTGTTGCAGTGTATATCAACACGTCATTCCTAGACCACATGCTGTTCATCCATTCATCAGTTGATGGACACTTGGGTGGTTTCCACTTTTTGGATATCCGTGAATACTGCTGTTATGAACATTTGTATATAAGTTTTTTTGTGTGGATACAGAAACTGTCAATTCTCTTACATATATATACCTAGGAGTGGAGCTGCTGGGTCATATGTTAACTCTATGTTTAACCCTTTGAGGAACTAACTGCCAGCCTTGTTTCCCAAGTGGCTGCACCATTTTACATTTCTACCAGCGGTATTATAAGGGTTCCAATTTCTCCATATTTTCATCAGCACTTGCTGTTGTTCATCTTTTTAATTATAGCTATCCTTGTGGGTGTGAAGTGGTCTCACATTGTGGATTGAATTTGCATTTCCCTGATGGCTAATGACATTGAGCATCTTTTTGTGTGCTTGTTGGTGAAAAGTGTGGTATGAAGCTTCTTTAGGTTACTCCAACATGTAGGCAGGATTGCGAATTCTACTTGTGTTTGGGGAAACAGAGATTCTTGTGGGTCAGTAGTTGTTGGGAGAAACTTCTCGAAGGAAGGTATGTCACCTAGAGGGGTTATACTTGTGGGTGGACCTGCTGAAAGGGTGAGATCCCTCAGGGGCTCCTGCAGGGTGGATTGGAGGGAGCAGAGCTGGACAGTTAGAAGGTGTCTTCAGGCATCCAGGTGTGTGAAGTGGAGGGGTCATAAGTGGAGAGAGGAGTGTGGAATTGAAGAGGGCTGGATGGGGCAGACATGAAATTGGGATCAAGCCGACTTCAGGAGGATGAAGTACTGGAGGAGGGGGTGGGTAGAGGGGAGACAGGGAAAGGAAAAATCAGATTTTGAATTTGTTTGACTTCAGTGGCAGAAATGAGAAAACCATTTTGGAAAAAAAAAAAAAAAAGATGAGGATGGTCTCCTCATGAGACCTCAAGATGAGGATAAGATGAGGACTAGGATCCCAGAAGAAGCAGGGTCACAAACAGCGTGAGCCCAAGGCACATTCCCTGCTGTTTCTGAACCCGCCTTGGCTGGCCTGTAAATTGGGCAGGGGTGACAATCCTGTGTTGTAAAAGGCGTAGAGGGCTTATGCGAGGTAATTAATATAGCGTGGAAGCTATATGATTTGAACTTTGTTCATACATCTAATTAATTACCTGATATTATTATTTACATTTAGCTCTCTTGTCTTACTTATCTTTATAACCGTCTCTCTATTTGCTTAACCTCAGGACCTATAACAGAGCCAGATTTACAGTTTCTTTTCCTTCCCTTTACTAACATCTGAGCACTCACTGTGTGCCAGTTGTCGTATATATGGGTTGTGCGATATCTGCTTCCAGCAGCCCTGTTTTACAGATGAGCCAAACAAGGTCCCCTCCCCGAGTTTACTCGTCTGTAAACTGAGTCAACTTATGGCTCTGTGGGGGAAGGGGATAAGTTTACTGACTGCATGCTATAAGCCCATTTATGTCATTTTTCTTTTTTAATCTTCCAGTCTCCCAGTAAGGTGGGTATGATTGTCCTCATGTTGCAGAAAGGAAATGAATTGCCCAAGACTCCACAGCTAGTGAAGTGTCAGGGTCCGGTTGCGTAACCCATAACTCCCCATTATAGCACATCCCCTCTTCTGAGACCTTCGGGCAACGGGAGAAGAGATGGATCGTGAAGGGAAAGTCTGCAAGGACCTGGAGGCGAATCTCCAGGGCGGAAGTCTGCAGTGCCGCCCTCTGCTCCCAGATGGCGCTCGAGGCTCGGCTTCCAGGACACACCTAGCGCTCCAGGCTGCCTTTGGTAAACAGGCTACTGGTTTTCCGCAAAATGTATTTTAAGGAAAGGAAGAGGTGTTTTGTTTTATTTTGTTGGTTTTGCGGGGGTTTTTTTGGTCATTGTTTTGCTTTTGTTTCTGCTTGCAAAGCCAATCACTACCTCTAAGCTTGCAGTTCGTCCCTGTAGCTTACATCAGTCTAACATCCTAGCAAAACCCTAGAGAGGAAAGGGGTAGGTAAGGGGTAAGGGAGGAGACCAGTTGGGTAAGCATTACAAGAAAAAAGTAAAGTGAAATGGCCCCATTATGGAGACCCCGTCTTTCTTGACTGTTTAAGCAAAGCTGGCATGGTTTGTAGATATCAGCAAAATCCCCTACCCTGGAAAGTGGGACCCGGCAGTGAAAAGAAAGAACATTGTCAGAGGTGCAAAGAGTAGTCATTCGGTGTCTGACCCCTCATTTGGTGGATTCAGAAAACGGACGGCCAGGTCATGGGTCCAAATTCAGGTCTTTGGGTGCCATTTTACTCACCTCATTCATGTTTTCTCTCCGTTAAAAAAAAACTGAAAAGTTAGGCCAGGGGTGGTGGTTCACGTCTGTCATCCCAGCACTTTTGGAAGCCGAGGTGGGAGGATGGTTTGAGGCGAGGAGTTTGAGATCAGCCTGGCTAACATGGCGAAACCCCGTTTCTACTAAAATAAAATAAAATAAATAAAATAAAATAAAATAAAATAAAAAGAAAAATGTTTAAGTATTTGTTGCCTAGCTGGGGTTTGCACGGGCATGAGTCAGGGAAGCGGGCTGGGTGCACAAAATGAGAGGTGCCTTTCCTGCTCCAAGGAGGCCCCAGCTCCAGCGGTGGGGAGGTGTTATGCTGCCTATTTTTCATTTCCACCTGTTTTTTTAGAAAGTGAGAGCTCAGGATTTTTCATGTGCAATTTCCCAATGTTTAACAGTTGCCAACTAAGTTTTTTTGTTTTTGTTTTTGTTTTAAAGAACTAAACAGAAAGAAGGTCACTAGGAGCCTTAGAGAGTCCTGTGGGAACCTCTTGGTGCCTGCTTTTTGTCTGGTTTGGGCAGCATCCTGAGGAGGGGGAAGGGGGCAGGGTGCCAAGATTGGGTATGGCGGGGTGTCAGGTCAGTTTGGAAGGGTCTTAGCCTGCTGGTTGGAGAGGGGGCCTGGCTGGATGTTATGCTGTTCAAATGAGAAACAAACCTATTCTGAGAAATTGAAAGTGGCGCCATCTTTATTTCCTATCTTCCACTCTGTGATTTTTTTTTTTTTTTAAGACAGAGTCTCACTCTTGTTGCCCAGGCTGGAGTGCAGTGGCACAATCTCAGCTCATTGCAACCTCTGCTTCCCAGGTTCAAGCGGTTCTCCTGCCATAGCCTCCCAAGTAGCTGGAATTACAGGCATGCACCACCACGCCTGGCTAATTTTTTTTTTTTTTTTTTAGTAGAGACGGAGTTTCATCATATTGGTCAGGCTGGTCTCGAACTCCTGACCTCAGGTGATCCACCCTCCTCAGCCTCCCAAAGTGTTGGGATTACAGGCATGAGCCACCACGCCCCGGCTCTGTGATTATTCTTAAAGTCAAAATGTGGGAATTCTCTTCATGCACATTGTAGATGTGGACACTAAATGTAATTCCATCTCCCTAACCTTCTACCCCGCCTTTGTTGTTGTTGTTTGGCTTTGACCACAGAGAGCTTAGAACCCAGTTGGAGTCCAAATGCCTAAAAATTGTGCAGAACTTAATGCCTCACACAGGTTTCTTTCTCCTCGGTCTTTCTTCTTCTTCGTCTTCTTTTTTAACTTTTATTTTTAGTTCAGGGGTATATGTACAGGTCTGTTACACAGGTAAACTTGTGTCATGGGGGTTTGTTGTACAGATTATTTCATCATCCAGGTATTAAACCTAGTACCCATTAGTTATTTTTCCTGATCCTCTTCCTCCTCCCGCCCTCCACCCTCTGATAGGCCCCACTGTGTGTTGTTCTCCTATATATATCCTCATCATTTAGCTTCCACTTCTAAGTGAGAGTATGCAGTATTTGCTCTTCCGTTCCTGTGTTAGTTTGCTAAGGATAATGGTCTCCAGCTCTATCTATGTGTCTGCAAAGGATGTGAGCTTGTTCTTTCTTATGGCTGCACAGTATTCCATGGTGTATATATAACACTTTTTTTTTGTTTGTTTAAATCCAGTCTATTATTGGTGGGCATTTAGGTTGGGTCTTTATATCTTGTCTCATACATATTTTTCGTTTTTCTGACTTTGTCTGTTAATTGCACTTTCCAATTTTATTGTGTTGTGTACATTTTTGGAAGCTGCCTCAGGAACATCCAGGAACGAATAAAAATGCTTATGTAGCAGGACATGCTGGCTGACTGATCTCGAGTGGAGATGCTTTGACTATGGACTAATACTTCCCTCTCCTCTGCCTGCTTCCATGCTCTGAGGCTTTTATTTTTAATGGAAACAGGGAGATAAAGGTAATGGAATAGGATCTGCTTTCTATGTGGCTGTCTGTGCTGCGTTTGAGGTCCTATGATTAGAGGGACAGACTGACAGCTGTTTTACATGGGACACTTGGTGACATCCTAAGCAAGGCATGATGACCAGGAGTTCACATTGCCCTAGAGACAAGCACAGTGGCTTCAGGATCTGGGTAGCAATTGATGACCAAACTCTGACTCCCGGACTCTGCAGGGGAAGTTGCTGTTTGCCATTCTCAGGTAGCTCAACAGACTGGAAGCTTTGCAGAGATCTGGAATAATCTGCTTTTTAGAAACAGCAATGAAGCTTCCCTCAGCTTCTTTGTGAGCAAACGTGTGCCAAGCAGACTGGAAAGAGCTCTGTGAACTCTGATTGCTAAATGCAGATGGGCACATCACAGAGACCCGTCGTGTTCAAGGTGTTCATTGCAGCATGTTTTGGGATAGTGAAAATGTGGGATAACCCAAATGTTCATCAGTTAAGGTGTGGCTAAATTACGGTATATCCATACTATTGGGCGCCATGCAGCTGTTAAAAAGATCAGATAAATTTGTATGTGGTAACATGGAAATGTCTCCCAAACACACCAAGTTTACATAAACTATGTGTGTGCATCTATATATGTGTGTGTGTCTATCTCTCTACTATCTATCTATCTATCTATCTATCTATCTATCTATCTATCTATCTCTGACTTTTGAGCAATACAGGTTTGAAATGCTTCAAAATCCCTGTGTATATGAAGGGTGACTTTTCCTATCCTTGAGTTCTGCAAGGTTGACTGCAGGTCTCGGGTAGGCACAGATTTTGGTACACTTGGGGGCCCTGGAACCAGTCCCCTATGTATACCAAGGGATGACTGTGTATAGTTTATATATATATAGCTATAGTTTATATTATATATATACTCTATATAACTACATGTATAGCATGTACTATATGCAACTATATATTTATATATTTAATATATACATTTATATATTTAGATGTATTTACACATAGTACATATTCATTTATACATTTACTAAATATATATAGTATATATTTAGTACTAAATAGGTACTATATGTAACTTTAAATATTTATATATACCAAATATAGTAAATTTACTAAATATATATTTATTACTAATATATATTTAGTAAATTTAGTATGTACTATAGTATACATAGTATATATAGTATTATATATAGTATATATTATATATACACATATCTATACATATATAGTATATTTAGTGCTAAATATATGTAACTATAAATATTTATATATTTATATATAATAATATATATAATATATAATATAATCTATAATATAAAACATAAAATATATAATATAATCTTATATAATAAAATATATA
>NC_045450.1:16122243-16315554 GCF_002776525.5 Piliocolobus tephrosceles
GTGAGAGAGGGCATCCCTGTCTTGTGCCAGTTTTCAAAGGGAACTTTGACAGACCGCTAGCAAGGCTAATAAAGAAGAAAAGAGAGAGGAATCAAATAGACGCAATAAAAAATGATAAAGGGGATATCACCACCGACCCCACAGAAATACAAACTACCATCAGAGAATACTATAAACACCTCTACGCAAATCAACTAGAAAATCTAGAAGAAATGGATAATTTCCTGGACACGTACACTCTTCCAAGACTAAACCAGGAAGAAGTTGAATCCCTGAATAGACCAATAGCAGGCTCTGAAATTGAGGCAACAATTAATAGCCTACCCACCAAAAAAAGCCCAGGACCAGATGGATTCACAGCTGAATTCTACCAGAGGTACAAGGAGGAGCTGGTACCATTCCTTCTGAAACTATTCCAATCAATAGAAAAAGAGGGAATCCTCCCTAACTCATTTTATGAGGCCAACATCATCCTGATACCAAAGCCTGGCAGAGACACAACAAAAAAAGAGAATTTTAGACCAATCTCCCTGATGAACATCGATGCAAAAATCCTCAATAAAATACTGGCAAACCGGATTCAGCAGCACATCAAAAAGCTTATCCACCATGATCAAGTGGGCTTCATCCCTGGGATGCAAGGCTGGTTCAACATTCGCAAATCAATCAACGTAATCCAGCATATCAACAGAACCAAAGACAAGAACCACATGATTATCTCAATAGATGCAGAAAAGGCTTTTGACAAAATTCAACAGCCCTTCATGCTAAAAACGCTCAATAAATTCGGTATTGATGGAACGTACCTCAAAATAATAAGAGCTATTTATGACAAACCCACAGCTAATATCATATTGAATGGGCAAAAACTGATTTGATGTTTAACAGAGCAGAAAATGCAAAGTGGGAAGCAGCAAGAGATAAAGAAGAAGGTTTTGTCCAGGTAGGCAAGGGGGAAAGGACATATTCTATTTTTTAAAAAATAATAGAGACGAGACCTCACGGTGCTGCCCAGGCTGGTCTCGAACTCCTGGGTTCAAGTGATCTTCCTGCCTTGGCCTCCCAAAGTGCTGGGATTACAGGCATGAGGCACTGCTCCAGCCAGAAAAGGACATATTCTTGAGGTTGTGGGTATTTCTTAGACCTACTTCTCTTTGAGATTTACTCTATATTGCTTTATACTAGCCAGAAACTCCAGTTGACACGGGTATGTTTGTTGGCTTGCCAGATAATGTTGAGTATTCAGCACTCCTAGATCTGGATGGGGCAAAGAACTCCATGGAAACAGTATAGAGTCAGGATAAAGACACTCAGGCTTCCATCCTGGCTTTCTGCTTTATTAACCCCATGTTTTTAAGCAAGTACCTGAGGGTCTCCATTACCTCCTCTACAGAATGAGGAATATCATTCCTGCCTCATTGAGCACTTATGAAGATTAATAATTAAAGAAATATTTAAAATACTCAGCCCAGAACTTGGCATCCATTGGGTACACTTCACATCTTCCAGTTGGAGAAATCAGTTATCAGTGTTTGGGGATTGCATTAAGCTCATAAAGTAATGGCTGGAAATTATTAAGATTGATTTTTGAAAATACAATCATGCTTTTATTTTCTTTTTGAAAACAGACCTTTACTGCTTCTCACAGCAAAACTTTCAATGCCCTCCAAGGAGAAAAATAAACTTACAAAAGAAAAAAAAAAAAAAGAAACTTAAAAGCAATATGTCACTTCTGTGGTATCAAGCCTCAAAGGTCTTACCTCAAGATTATTTTGATAAATCCATTTACATTTTTTAGTCCCCCCTCCCCCCAAATGTCACATGTAAGAACACGTAGATATTTTGACATCTCCACTGTGATATTTATTTTAAGCCATCAGTGGAGTTTTAAATATCTTGGAAGTGAACTCTGGCCTCTGTGGAAGGCAAACTAATTATTTCCCAAACTGTTTCATAAAGCCAGAACCTGGCATTTATTTCCTGGCAGCTTCGAAAGGAAACATGAAGCTGCTGGCTTTTTAAGGAAGGAGATGTGCAGTGAAACAAGAGCCCAGAAATTTGGGAGCCCAAAGCCATCTTGGCTGCTATATTTTAAAAGGAAGCCCTGGTGTCCCTGGAGAGCAACTGGGACCAGAGTTTCACACAAGCGGTTTTGCAGATGACCCTAGCAAAACAAAAGCAGTGGCGATGAATGGAACAAAGGTTTATTTTCACAGATGTCAAGGACTGACAAACGTCTTGTTTGATTATGTCACCGTACAACGTGTCTACAAAGTAGAGGTTTTTTTAGTCCCCTTTTATTAGGTGTGGAAACTGAGTCTTGGAGACGTTGTCTCTTGTCCAAGGTCACATGGCCTGGTGGTTGAGAGCTGTTGTTTGCCTGATACCAGAGGGTCTGATGTTAACCACTGTGCTGCGTTAGTATCTTCATGCTGTGTGTCCTTGGGCAGTCACCTAACCTCTCTGAGCATCTCAGTTTCTCCTTCCACTAAATGGGAATGACAATACCTACTACTGACCTCAAGTTATTTTGATCAGAAATATTTCCAGAGGTGGAAGCACTTGGAAAACATAAGTGAAAGCAGAACATCGTAATTAACTTGGTTTTGAGTAATGGTGCCTTCTATTTCTTACTGTGACAGCCTCCCTAGCTCTATACAGTCTCTTACCTGGCTGTCATTTTCTGTTGCAGATGGTACCACCTTGGGCCACGTACGCATTCCTTCCTCTCTTTTGTCTTTAGCCATTTCCCCATCTCAGGCTTTTGTTTTCTCCCCAGTCATCTCACTTACAGGGTTGCCTAACTTCTGAAGCTCTCACTGATTTTTTTCCAGAGAGTTTTATGGTGGAGAGGAGCACCAGGGTCTATGGAATTCATAGAAGAAAGTCCACTGACTAGCATGGGTTTAGAGGGGCTTTCTGGAAGATCTAACTCTTGCAAGATGAAGACGATGTAGGTTGAAGCAGAGAGGAGAGAGGAAAGGGCATTGCAGACTTGTGCAAAGGCTTGGTACGTTTTGGGATACACGAGTATTTGTGCAAGATAGGGTGAATGTGGGTGGAGGGTTGGTATGGTTCGTTAAATATTGAATGAATGCTTTTCCCCTTGTTTCCTTAGCTAACTTAGTCTCAGGAGAACACAGACTGTACCTTAATTTCGTACCCCTCACAGTGCCCAGTCTAGGGATGGACACAGAGCCAGCCCCAGGAAGTACTCAGGTTATTGATTTATTAACACTCATGCTGATGACTTGGATTTTATTGGGCGAAATAGGCAACACAACAATGCAGAAAGCCTTTAGAATTCGGAGACAGATCTTATGCAAGCCACTTAGTCTCTCTGAGCCTCAGTTTCTTCATCTGTGAGATGGGGCTAATACATATATACCTCATAGAATTATTGTGAAAATGAAACGAGACATGATATATGTGAAGGGATGCATCAAGCAGACTCAATACATGCTAGTTCTTGTTTTTGCCGACTGCCTGTTATCATCTCAATATTTGTCCCCCTAAAGCTCATGTTGAAGTTTGATCCCAATATTGGAGGTGGGGGACTCATGGGAGGGGTTTGGGTCATGGAGGCAGATCCCTCATGAATGGCTTGGTGCCATACTCATGTTTACAAGTGAGTTACTGCTGTATTAGTTACTATAAGAGCTGATGGTTGAAAAGGCTTGATACCTGCCCCTCTTTCTCTTGCTTTCCCTCTTGCCATGTGATCTCTGTACATGCTGGCTCCCCTTCACCTTCCACCCTGAGTGGAAGCAGCCTGAGGCTCTCAACAGATGCAGATATTGGCACCACGTTTCATGGACAGCCTGAAGAACCGGGAGCTAAATAAACCTTTGTTTGTTTATAAATTACCCAACCTCAGGTATTTGTTTATGGTGATGCAAGACGGACTAAGACACTGCCCTCTGTGTTAATCCCAACTCCTTCTTGGAGGTTCCAACTTTGTTGATGGCGGCCAGGAATAGGTGAATAAGTGAGTTATCAAAGTAGACAATTGCCCAAATTGGCTTCAGCTCAAGCTAACTCACTACAGCTACCACACCAGAAGTTGCTCTACCCTCTCCTGTCCTGGAGATGGAAATTTGCTCCCATAACAAATAAAATAGAGGAGGACATATGGGTGCAGGAAACATTTTGTTTATTTACACTCACCTCTGCCCAAGGCAGGAGGAGGCTTGTAGGACATGGGAAATGTCCAGGCTCAATGCAATCCCTTTCATCTGTAGTCATTGACCTTCCTCTGATATGTCACCCTTCACCAGTTACAGTGTATACCCCACAGCTTCAAGGATCTTTTGTTTGTATTCCAAGTCTAGAATAGTACCAGACAAAGAGTAAGGGTTCTATAATTTTGTGGAAAGAATAAATGCACAAATCCCACCAAGCTTCTGTCCTTTATTTGCTTCTAGATGGAATTGGCTGGGTCATGTGTCATCCTGTCCTGTCACTACTTTCTTTCTTTGCATTTGCTTGTTTTTGTGATAAAATTATCGGTGTGGAGGGTGGAATCCCGAGTGGCATTCCTACAGGGAGGTCTTATTTACTCTCTGCTTTGGTCAAACTTGAAGTGGGTTCTTGGCTCATCTTGGTCTTGTGGGCTCAAGACTGTTCATGCTGGTTGATGTTTAGTCAGCTTGTTCCCAGTGTGCCTTTGATTCACTGACTTGGCACACTTTGAAGCTACTGTAAATAGATTTTACAGTAGTAAAATAAATAAATTTCTTTTTAAAATAGATTTAAAAAAGATTTTAGTAAATAGATTTCTCTCCCTCTAATAGAGGATCAGTATAGCTTTACTGTTAATATTATTGATAGTCCCTTCCTCCTTTCCATGCCAAAAAACTGGGCCAAACTGAAACTGGCCCAATTGTCCCATAGAACTGATGTTTGTGGTTTCTTTTGAATAAACATAGAAATTAGCCATCCCAGTCCTGAAACTTGCAAAAGCTACATTTGTCTTATCTGAGTTCCTTTCTCAGGTCTGCAACCATCAGGCTTCCCAGATAGAATCAAGGAACTGAAACTCACCAGATCCCCGAATCTGGACAAAGAAAGCACCAGATCCTTCAACCATCATGACTGCCTAAGCAACCACCTGCTTCCCGTTGATCAACTCCTCTTCCTTTCCTTTCCCTAATTCCTGTTTTCCTACAAATTGTTACATTTCTTCCCTGATATAAAAATACCTAATTTTAGTCAGCTAGAGGAATGGATTTGAGACTGATCTCCCATCTTCTTGGCTGCAGGACCCAATTGAAGTCATCTTCCCTGGCAATACTCAATGTCTCAGTGATTGGCTTTCTGTGCAGCAAGCAGTAGAACCTACACTGAACCTCTGGTGTTTCGGTAACAAGATCACCAGGTGTTATGAAGCACCTGTATGCATTGGGAAGTCATTGCCCATTTCCTTCCCTCTTAGGCATCATGGATGTCTTCAGATACCCAAGTGCAATCTACTAAACAGATCCACATATCTAACTGTGCCTGTGTCTTGAAAGTTCTCCCGGCTGATGTTTCAAAAAGCAATTGAAAAGATGGTAGCTACACTCCTCTTGAAGCTTCATTTGCATTTTGATTTTCTTATTCAACAAAATGTGACATTTTCTTGAAAGAGAGACTCTAATTTAGGGGCCAAGAGGTGGGTCAGCTTCACCAAGATAAGAGTAATTACTGGCAGAAAAAAAAAGAATCTCAGATAGAATTAGTGGATGCAGCCTGTCTGCTTGAGCTTTGCTACTAATTACCAGACTGCTATCCTTTATTTGGAGGAAAGAACTCTACTCCAGCTGATCTTCAATTTAAAATATGAGGTTGGTGGTCAAACACAAGCTTCACCCAAAACAATGACATCGGAAGAGATGGCTCCGATGAACAAAGGTAGCTGTGATGGAGCTTAATAAAATGAGAGTTTCAAGGATGTGGTATTTCTGTTTTCATTTCACAATCAATAAAGTCATGAATGAGAGAAAAATATGCTGGTTACATTACTTTAAAATACCTTGGCAAAAATATAATTTCTTATCGATTAGTTTCCCATAGAAGGGAAGGCCTGTAGATAAAAGAAAATTGACTGCTGAAAATTCTAAAATAAAGAAAGTAATTGAGGGAAGATGTTTAAATTTTTAAGAGGAAGAAAAAGTATAATCAATGTACCCAAATATGTCACTTGTACAAGTACTGCTGGAACTGAGAGCTAAGCTGTTCTTGATCTGATTGACTTACTTTCATTGACACCAATATTTAAAAAATGTAAAATCAACAGACTGGCTTTGGAAAGCAAAGCCCGTAGAAAGATGTTCCAGGTACCACGGAAAGTAAAAGCATGTAGGAGTGAGAATTATTCCTGGAAATTGGGTAGGGAATTATTTGAGAGGTTACTGTATGCTCGTGACTTTTGGTTGTAAGCAATAGAAACCTGAAAACTGGTTTAAACCAGTGGTTCTCAATAGGAGGCAATTTTGCCCCTTGGGACAGTTGGCAATGATTACAGCTGTTTTTGGCGGCCATGACTTGGGAGGTATGAATGGCTCTAGAGGCCAGGAACATTGCTAAACATCCTGCAATGCACAAGCCAGCCCCCATCCAGTCAAACGCTATCAATAGTGCTGAGGTTCAGGAACTCTTGCTTAAACAGAGAAAGTGGAATTTATTGACTCACAAGTGAAAAATCCAGGATGAATCCATCTGGATCCAGATGTTCAAACTGACATCAGAAGTGGCTTTTCTGTCAGACCTCCTCCTTTCCTTGTAAGCTTTGTTTTTGGGGAGATTTTTTCCCCTTGTAGTCCCAAGACAGGCTTCAGCAGCTCAAGGCTGCTGCCAGGTTAGGGGCTCTAGTGAAAGAAGAGCTTATCTTTCTCCTTGCTCCTCCCCAGGAATTCTGAGATATACTCTCATCTTTTTTTTCACCTTTTAAGTTCAGGGGTACACGTGCAGGATGTGCAGGTTTGTTACATAGGTGGTTTGCTGTACAGATCATCCCATCACCTAGGTATTAAGCCCAACATCCCTTAGCTATTCTTCTTGATTCTCTCTGTTCCCCACCACTCTGACTGACAGGCCCCAGTGTGCGTTGTTCCCCCCAGGTATCCATGTGTTCTCATTGTTCAGCTCCTGCTTATAAGTGAGAAAATGCAGTGTTTGGTATTCTGTTCCTACATTAGTTTGCTGAGGATAGTGGCTTTCAGCTCCATTCATGTCCCTGCAAAGAATGTGATCTCATCCCTTTTATGGCTGCATAGTATTTCATAGTGTATATGTACCACATTTTCTTTATCCAGTCTATCATTGATGGGCATTTAGGTGGATTCCATGTCTTTGCTGTTGTGAATAGTGCTGCAGTGAACATACGAGTGCATGTATCTTTATAATATAATGATTTATATTCCTTTGGGTATATACCCAGTAATGGGATTGCTGGGTCTAATGGTATTTCTGCCTCTAGGTCTTTGAGGAATCACCACACTGTCTTCCACAATGGCTGAACTAATTTACACTCCCAAATTGACTCTCACTTAACTAAACTGTCACATGATCATTCCTGAACCACTCCTTATGAGGATGGAATATTCTGATTGACTAGGCTTGGGGCACACATCCATCCTTGACTCCTGGGGGCAGAGGTGTTGAGTTGGTACCATTTACACCAGGGTGCTGGTGGACTGAGAGGGCAGGAAGGTGTTTTTGCAAAGGGAAAAATGAGGTGCTGTATTCAGAATTAGAGAGTAGATGCTGAGCAGTCAAAAATCACATGTTCACTACATTTGTTTTCTGCAAAAATTCTGAGGAGTGGTCGTATAGGGGCCACTAGGACCTTCTACTCCATCTCTCTCTCTTCCCCTGTCATCTAAGAAACCTTCAAAAGTACACCTATTATAGTTTCTCTCTCTCCTGACATTCATGTTTTTACATTGTAATAAATGTATTTATCTACCTATCCACCTGTTCCCTTAGGCTTTTCAAGACCTAAACACAGGGATTATGTCTAATTCATCTTTGTGTTTCCAATACCTTGCATAGAGTAGAGCACCTAGTAGGTTAAAGTGAAACTTGTTTTTCAGTAGAATGTCAATTTGATCCTTTTAGACTATTGATCATGCATTAGTCAAATGTTTATTGTGCAGCCACTAAGTGTCCCCCACTCAAACCCTGGGGAATAAGCAAGAAACAGGGAGGCAAGTGTGGCGTGTCACATATGGTGACATACAAGTGATCCAAAGTGAGTTACACAATGCAAAGGGAAGTCCTGAGAGCTATGGAAATCACAGCAAGGATCCACCTTGGAGTGGGAGTCTTTAGAAGTAATGCTCAAAGGGGGCAGCCTAGAAGATAAGTGAGATTTAGTTTTGCAAAAAGAGTGGGTGGAAGAGCTTTCTATACAGAGGGAACAGCCTGTGTGAAGGCCTTGAGATGGTGGTGGGGCCCTCGATCCTGGTGTTATGACCTCTTAGCTTGATAGGGTTACATTTTAGGTCTGATTTAAGGAAGGGTGGCCTCAGCACTCCACTTCGATGGGCCTCTGAGACAGTGATAATTCAATTGCAAGGAACAGAAACCCATTCAAAGAAATTAAAGTGAATAGGAAGTTTTACTGTCTGTACACAGAAGACTCTCTGGAAATCCAATGTATGCAGCTGGACCTCATGGGACCTGGAATGCTTTTAATCAGCTGGTTTCTCCATTTCACTCTCTGGAGCTTACCTCTGCTCATCTGCTCCATTCTTCTCTCTGCAGACTGGCGCCTGCCATTGGAATCTCAGGGTTTGCTGTTTCCCAGTTTCTACTTGCCCAGGGCCCTGGGACTTCTTCCTGACCTTACAGTTCCAGCTTCTAATGCGCTCTGATCAATTGTGCCTCTATCTGAAAGTAAGAGTTTCCCAGGTGTAGGAATATGATAGGTCCAGGTAGTAGGAGGTGTACACTCTGGTCCAATCAGATGTGGCCAGGTGAAGGTGTCCTGTGGGTGCTTCTGCTGTGTATGGGCTAGAGAGCATCTCAGAGAAGTTATGCAGGCAGGGAAGCACCTCTCTTGTTCTTGGTGGAGCTCTCTGGAGTGGTATGGCTAAACACTGAAGAAGATGATGAGGATGTTGCTGCTGTGGTCAAAAGGGTCTAGCCTTGTAATAATTGTATACTTGTTATCCTGTTTAGCACTCATGATCATCCAGTGAAGGGTTAACACTATTCTCTTCTACAGAGGAGACAACTGAGATACAGAAAGGCGGACAAACATTGCTTCAACTGTTATTTTTATGAAATGTTAATTGTCTCACATATCTGGATTCCAACCTGAGGGAAAATGTCACCCCAGATAATAGCCTGGAGTTTCATAGCCAAGGTAATTATCACTCCTCTCTCCTTCTCACTTAACATACTCCAGCCACACAGGTGTTCTTCTGGTTTCCTAAATACATAGCCTTTGCATGTGTTGTTTTCTCTGCCAGAAATGCTCTTCCCTCCCACTCTTTACTAGGTTAACTTTTCCTCATCCTTCAGGTTTTAGTGTAGACATTATTTCCTCAGGGAGATTTTTTCTGACTTCCTGAATAGAATCAGTTTCACCCTCTTTATTCTGGCTTATGGGACTCTGATCTTTTCTCTTAACAGTTTATCAGAATTTGTAATGTTACAAGTTTTGCATAATTATCCTGCCTAGACTGTTAACTCCTTGAAGGAGAGCAATCACATCTGCCAGGCAACTAGTATGTGCTCAATAAATAGTGATTAGATTGGCCAGGTGTGGTGGCTTACACCTGTAATTGCAGCATTTTGGGAGGCAGAGGTGCATGGATTGTTTGAGGTCAGGAGTTCAAGACCAGCCTGGGCAGATGGACAAACCCTGTCTCTTCCAAAAATACAAAAAATTAACTGAACATAGTGTTGCATGCCTGTGGTCCCAGCTATTCAGGAGGCTGAGGTGGGAGGATTGCTTGAGCCAGGGAGGCGGAGGCTGCAGTGAGCTGATATCACACCACTTCACTCCAGCCTGGGCAATAGAACGAGAGCCCATTTCAAAAAAAAAATAGTGGTTAGATAAATACTGTAAATATAATTAGCCGGGGAGAGGATCCTTTGCCAATTTTGTTTGAATAGAGTAAAAGCTTAAACTACTGCTTAAAATGATTCATTCTTTCTGTGGAGGTAGGGGAATGCCTTAAATAGAGATAACTGATGTTTGATAAGGTTGCTAAATGAAAGATGCCCAAAAAACCCTCACATTTAAGTTAGGAAGGTCATTTGGCTGCTTCCAGGTTTTTTCTTCTGTTCTTTTAGGGTAATTCAGGGGGCCAACCTGTAGCAAAATTTTGGGAAAGTGAAGGAAAACTAGTGTTTATTGAGAAGCTACTAATGATCAGGCAGCATATTAGGTGCTTTGTAAACACCATCTCATTTAATTCTCTTGACAGCCCTGCATCATGTGGATGGTGCCTTTTGTGCATCGGCTCCTTCAGTTTCCATTCCAGCCTCTGTCAACTGTGTCATTCTGTACTGCAGAGGCTGGGTTTCTAGAAGGTCAATATACCAGACTCCCTTGCAGCTAGGATTCTGGCTATGACTCAGGTTCTGCAAATCAGATACTCTTCTGTGAGTCTTGAATTTATAACTGAGTTAGGAGGGGAAAATGGCATAATGCCATTCACTTTGCTCCTATGGATCTCTGCAGAGTCTGGGTAGTTCTGCAGCCATTAACTTCCTGATTTGGTGACTTCTCACTGTGCTGGTAGCAGTTTTCCCCATCATAGCAGAGGCAGAGTGATTTGGGGGACCAGGGAATTGTTCTTGGAAGCTCCAACTCCTTGGGCCCTACCAGTGGTTTTCTAAGTCAGCTTACATCTGGTAATCACTTCCCTTCTCTGTAAAGTAGCTGGAGTGGTTTCCATTGTCTGCAACTGAAACTCATTTAAACAGTAGGCTTTCAGGTATATTTTCCCCTCACTTTGAGAATCTGAGGTCAGAAGATCAGAGAGTTCAAATCAACTTGACACAGGCTTCACAGCAGGGAAGTGATAGAGAATTTGAAACCAGACTGACTTTTTCCATTTGTCTATCTTCAGCACTGCCACCAAGTTCTCTTTTCTGTAGCCCTTTTCTCTCTTTCTTTCCTTCAATATCCTTCCTCCATGACACATTTTGTTTCAAACAGATAGGATCTGACAGTCGAATTAATTCGAAGGGCTTAGGTGCTTGGTGTAACCCTACCCGGGCACATGTCTTTAAGAGGACTGTGGTGAAGGGAAGATGGTAAGCTCTAAGGCATGAGTTCCAGGCACCATGACACCTGCTTGAAGAGGAGGTTAAGAGGTTCATGGAGAAAGCTGAGATGGGATAGAGTGGAAGAAAGGTCAGGAAAAATAACTTGGGTTCTCAGTTTATAATTGTCCTGTCCTGATTTCTTGTGCTAATCTTGCCAATTTGCTGCGAGAGGCTTGCTGCAGGTGGTAAGCTTCCTAAAGCCTTGGATCCAGGTTTTTAAGCTGGTTGGAGCTCACTCCTCTTCTGACCCATCTCCAAGAGCTCTCCTGTCAGATTTTAGACATGCCAGCTAATTCCTTTCTACAGATTCGCCTGGCTTTATTAGGAGTAATGGTATCAAGAGTATTTTTCTTTACGGACATTATAATTAGTAATTGTTTTGAAGGGCAATTGCTGTTAAACTACTTATTTTTTCTTTTCCTGGAGGACAGGACAATATCCAAGACTGATTATTTCACAATTGAAATTCCATGTCTCCCAGAGGTACATTTTTATAGCAATTGGTGGAAGTCAAATTCTCTCTTTTTATTTTTTCCCCATTGCACATTCATATGCAGACACACAAAAAAACATTTCTGGGAAAGGAAGCGGAAAGATGAAGCCTCCATTGAGTGTTCGACAGCTTTTATAGACGGTTCCCTGGCTCTCTGGCTAATGCGATAGATGATAAATGCTCCCGAGATACCATTTCAGCCAATTAATTAGTTAATGTTTAAAGATGGAAAGTGTCATGTAGATAGAGAACATTATGACTCTCTTAATAAAAATGACTTAAAGTAAGAAAAAGTAGGGATGAAGAGATAGTACAAGTTTTGCCTTTGAACTATAATTTCTCTCTTTGATTCTTGTAGCCACCCATGGGGTTGTAAGCACCTCCATATTGTTGGGTCACCTCCATAAAGCTTTTTCTTCTGGTTGGACATTTTCAGCACAGTAAATGTGGTGAGCTAATAGATTATTTTCTTTTAAATAGAACAGGGGTAGTGTCTTAGTCCATTTGGACTGCTACAACAAAATAACATAAACTGGGTAGCTTATAAACAACAGGAATTTATTTCTCACTGTTTTGAGGTCTGGGAAGTTCAAGATCAAGGTGTCTGCAGATTCAGTGTCTGCTGAGGACCTGCTTCCTGGTTCATACATGGCTGACTTTTCGCTATAATCTCACTTGATAGGAAGGACGAAGATCTCTCTGGGATCTCTTTTATAAAGTCACTAATCCCATGCATGAGGGCTCCTGTCTTATGACCAAATCACCTCCTAAAGGCCTCACCTCCTAATATCATCACCTTGGAGATTAGGATTTTAAAAGATGAATTTTGGGGAGGGACACAAACACTCAAACCATAGCAGGTAGGCATGTCCAGAGCTAGCTTGTTGTTTGGGGCTTTGAAACTGTGTTGAGCAATTCCCTAAAGCAGCCATGCTCAGAGATGACTGGAAGATGGGGAGTGGATATAGTAGATACAGACTTTTTAAGGGGGTATCCCCAAGGATCAAGATCCAAAAAGTAAAACCCAGTACTTTATTGTGAGGCTTTTGAGCTTTGAACTGAAGACAAGAATTACAGCAACGAATGAGATGCCTGCAACGAATGAGATGCCTAACGGAAAGGAAGATGGGAGTACACGCAAAGGTATCAGTAAAAGAAGAGGGTTCTAGAAAAATGGCCACCAGCACAGTTGCAGGGCCCACTTCTCACAATGTTGCAACACTGGTTTCCATGCTGGCGGGAGGTCACCTTGGTGAGAAGGTTTGGGGTGAGGACAGACATCCCTCACCAAATATAGGGCTTATCGAATTCATGCACTCCAACCATCCTAGATAGACAGATGCCTGCCTCACCCATTCTATTGCTGGGACCTTCTCTGCCCATTGAGAAGATCCCACAGAAACAGGTGCATCAGAAATAGTGGCTTCCTAAAATTCCATTCTATTCTGATATTTGACAAACCGGCAATGTTTGATGCAGAAGATACATCCCTGCTATGTCACACTCACAACTGTGGGCTGATAAAAGACTTTTTCCTTGTCACAGCTGCCCAGATATTTTTCATTAACAGAAGTTAGAAAACAATTGATTAAGGTGTAATCTCCTGTCTTCCCACACAGTGTCTAGGAGTGATGGAGAATGCACGTACTGGAGTTAGACAGTTCCATGGTTGTAAGCTTTGCTCTAGCACCTTCTAGCTGTGCTAACTTGTGAAATTTCCTAATCTGCTTGGAACCTCAACTTCCTTATCTGCTAACGGGGATAATAACAATATTTATCTTGGCAGGATTCAGAGAGAAAGTTATTTATTCATCCACTCCCGAAATGTTTTGAGCTTCTATTACACGGCAGGCATGTGCGTGCTGGCATGTTGGTTTCACAATAGTGAGTAAGACAGGAACACCCTTTGCTTTCCTGAAGCTTATATATTCATGGAGAAGCAGGCAATAATTAAGTTAATTTAAAATGGTGATGTGTTATGGAGAAAATACAATAAAGGAACAAGATAAAAGAATTGCTCAGCATGGGAGGTAGACAGCTTAGTTTGGGATTACCTTTTGGAGGTGACCTTGAATTAAAGAATGAGGAATGACAAGGAGGGAGCCATGCACATATCTGGGGAACAGCATTCTCAGTAGAGAGACCAGCAAGTGCAAAGGCCCTGGGGTAGGAAGAGCTTGGCATGCTCTAGAAAATAAAAAGGGCTAGTGTGGGTATAGCGTATTAAGTGATGTGGGGGCATGGTCAGAGGTGTAGTGAAAAAGGCAGGCAGGGTCCAAATCATGCAGGGCCTCAGGCTATGATTAGGTGTAAAAAATGCATTCTCAATTCAGTGCCTGGCATACTCAGTGCTCAATAAGCGAATGTTTCCTTTCTTTGCAATTCCTTTCCCTTAAAACAGAGTTGAAACTTGGCTAAGTTATTGAGTTACCATTCTGGCGGCTCCTTCCTCCCCTGGAACTGAAAGGATCTGTTAGTTACATAACAAGGAAGCTTTTTCTCTTTGCACAATGCCATAGACCTTGACAAGGTTCCAAGTAGGAGTTTCATGTCTCAGAGGGAGAAAAGGATGAGCTGCCTAGGAGACTATGAGTACCCATTGAGTAGACAGGAGACTTCAGTTTAATAAGCTTGAGCTTAGATGTCCGTGATAGTCTCTGTCATATAAATAAGAATATGCTATAATTTATATGAGCTGGACTTTAGGAATCTGGAACACTTGAAAAACCAGAACACACAGTTTTTATACTTTGCTTCTGGGAGAAGGGCAAAGACAGGAATACAAGTGATAGCAAACAGTGTTTTAAATAAAAATTCCACATGCCAAACATCTCTGGTGATTCAGTCTAATTTCTAACACTCTCTTTAGTCTCAGAATACACAGTTCTTAGGTCTGCAAGAATGCTCATCTTTCCAAGAGAGACTCAATTTCTTTGGGGGAATTTATTGACAGTGGGTAGCAGTGTGGGCTAACCTATTGATTCTTTTTTTCAGTTAACAAGGGAGGAAATAAATGGGATTTGCAGTCTCATTCCTCTGCTAACCAGGGGGAAAAGAACTCTCCGCCCAAGTGCACTGAGTCCTGGTTAATCAAGTTTTTGCTGCGGTTGGCAGACAAAAGCTGAGCAGATTTTTTTCCAAGTGTGGTGCAAAGTAGGGCTGGATTTTGCTGTAATTTTGTCATTAGGCCCCAAAGAAGAAATGACATTAATCAGAGATAATTTTCCTGTGCTTCCCAGAGGGGTATGAAAGGCAGAGTGAACTCTCTGTTGCTCTGAAGTGGCAGAGAGTGACCGTCCGACAGATGAATTGAACAGATGGGAGGAAGTGTCAATGTACAATTGATAAGCACCCTGGTGATGGAAAAGAAGAAACTGCTTAGAAAACGATGTGGGGGATGCATGGAGTAGAGATTTTGCTGAATATTGAAGTCCTCCCTTACCCTTGATTTGGCATCTGGAGAATAATGGTGTATAGGGAGGCACTTGGCCAAAATCTCATGTGGAAAATTAACAAAGAAATCAATTACTTTTTTTTTTTTTTTTTTTTTTTTGAGACGGAGTCTCGGTCTGTCGCCCGGGCTGGAGTGCAGTGGCCGGATCTCAGCTCACTGCAAGCTCCGCCTCCCGGGTTCACGCCGTTCTCCTCCCTCAGCCTCCCGGGGTAGCTGGGACTACAGGCGCCGCCACCTCGCCCGGCTAGTTTTTTGTATTTTTTAGTAGAGACGGGGTTTCATCTTCTTAGCCAGGATAGTCTCGATCTCCTGACCTCGTGATCCGCCCGTCTCGGCCTCCCAAAGTGCTGGGATTACAGGCTTGAGCCACCGCGCCTGGCCAAGAAATCAATTACTTTAATAGACATTTATTAAGCATCTACTATATGATACTATGCTTAGATGATGATTAAAGAAATATATCAGACCTTTTCTCTCTGAAAGCTCTGCCTTCAAGGTGATCAGTAGGGGAGAAAAAGATGGGGAAGCAGGGTATATTAATTATTAAATTCAAGGTGATAAAGACCATGACAAAGGTGACAAACACGCTCTGGTCTGGGAGCTCAGGAATAGCTTTCAGGAGGAGATATCTAGGATGGAATATTTTCTAATTATAGAAATAGTACACATTGTCTTATGTTGGGATCTGGTATTAGTTATATATTGCTACATACCAGGTGACCCCATCACTTAGCAGCTTGACCCACATTTATTGTCTTACAGTTATGGGCCTGGAATCTGGATGTGAGTTAGCTAGGTCCTCTGCTTCATGGTTTTGCACAAGGCTGTAATCAAGTGTTGGTGCAAGGTTGTGGTCTCACGTGAAGGTCTGACTGAGGAAGTATCCATTTCCAAGCTCACTCAGTAGTTATTGGCAGCATTGAGCTCTTCGTTGGCTGTTGACTAGAGATGACCTTCATTTCTTTGCCAAGTAGGTCTCTTCAATGTGGCAGCTTGCATTATTAAAGCATGCAAGGAGAGAAGACAATCTGGAGAGTCTGGTAGCAAGATGGAAGTCAATCTCTTCTATCCCAATCATGGAAGTGACACTCATCACCTTTGAATTTAGAAATATGTCACACTCATGGTGAGGGGATTGTATAAGGACATTAATACAAGGTGCTGGAGATCATTGGCCAAAAGCTGTCTATCAAATGTCCTAGAAGCAGATCCTGAAATGAGGGGTCATTTTAAACCAATTTAATAGGAAGTGTTTCCAGGAAAAACCCAAGCAAGTATGTGATAGCCAACAAAGTCTAGCAAAAGGTAACGTTGGCTCAGTCTGCATGGGAGATCTAGAGGCAGCATATTTTGAAGTAATTCCCATTAAGAAGCAAGGGAGGTGAAGTATTTAAGCTAGTCCACCTGTCAATCATTGGCTAAGGGCTGCTCTTGGGCAACATAAATTCCTAGGTGCTTCTTGCTCTCCATGCATTCAGAGAAAGTGGATTCCAATATTTTGAGGCTGTGGGGAGTGAAAGCACGTGGGAAACTGGTGTGCACAAAATCATCAAGGGATCTGAGGGGATGTGGGAGGGCACTGACAGCATCTGCTGCTCAGGTTCATTGTAAAACATTGTGATGATATGGACAAGTATAAAGAAATAGGTAATTCTGCAGGAATGACTGCAACTAGAAGCTAGTCTTAAAGGTTGGGCAGGAATACATCCAGGAAAGGAGATGGAGAGTAATCTAGACAGAGGAAACATCAGGGAGGAATAATCAGGGAGGAATATTTGAAGGGGTGTGAGCATAGCACCTTTCAGTAAATCTAAGTAATTAAAAATAGAGTCTAAGTAAAGCATAGAGATCTATGAGCCACAGATGAGCATTTTTCACACAGTGTTTAAGCATTTTTAAGCTAACATTGAAAAATGGCAGGTTCTACAAAAAAAAAATCTGAATTTCCTGATTCTTTTGAAAACTCAGAAGAACTTGCAATGCTGAGCCTGCATTTCTGCTGGGAAGAGGGGCTGGACCTGTGAAGTTGCTCATTTGTTGAGTTGGGGCATGTTCTTGTGGTTTTGTCCTGCCCCAGCACACTCCACTGAGTCCCTATATGCCCTTGAGATTGAAACCTCTAGTCTGAGTGTGTCTGGGGTTCTGTAAGGTGCAGCTGGCAAGAGCTCTATTATTAAAGACCTCAAACATCAAGCTGAGGACTAGGAATGTGTTGTAGGGAAATGGGGAGCCATTGCAGGTTTTAAGTATCTGTATGACATCATGAGATTTGTTCTCTAGAAAGTCCATGTCACTTGGCCCCACTGATGCCCCACATCAGATCTGGGGATCAGCTATTGTTTAAATCAAACTTTAAAAATAATTCTCAGCCAGACACAGTGGATCACACCTGTAATCCCAGCAATTTGGGAATCTGAGACAGGAGGATGACCTGAGCCCAGGAGTTTGAGACCAGCATGGGCAACATGGTGAGACCCCTATCTCTACAAAAAAAGAAAAAAATCCTGGAATGTTTAGAATTAGGTTAGTTATAGTCCTTGCTCATGACATACTGTCATTATTTCTCTGAGAATGAGTCTTTCAGTTTAATTGATTAAAAAGTTAATAATATAATAAATACCCCGATCTCTTCATTCAACCAGGAGCAATCACATCGACAATGACACACATCTATTCCTATCTCACTATGGAGGCAGGTTTCTGCTGTCTTAGCTTACTCATCAACCATTCTCCATTGTAGTAGCCTAGTGAAAATTAGAGGAGCTTAGACATCATCTAGGACAGCCATTTTTAAAAGACTCTCCCTTTTAAAGAATTTCTCTAACCAGTGATGGGAAATTCACAACTCCAGCAAGCAGCCAGTTCTATGATAGCTGTTAGAAAGTTGGGCCTGCCTGTAATGCCTGCCCTCTGTTTCAGCTGGGCTGTTAATTTCCTTCCATTTACCTGGAACCTGGTAAACATAATCTTCATTCAACCTGTATCAAACACCTGCCTCGTATAAGGTGCTGCAGGGAATACAAGGGTGGTTAAGACAAGTTTTTTCTGCCCCTGTGGAGTTCATAGTTTAGCAGAGGAGATAAGACGAATACACAAATAATTATAATACAATGTCAAGAGTGCTGTGTACTATAAGAGAGGAACAAGCAAAGTGTTACTGAATTCAGAGAGAGAGAGAACGAGGCAGAGATTAATTCCAGGTAGAGGAAGTCGGAAAAGCTGTGTACAAGAGGTAGCATTTGGGCTGTGCCTTGGTGGGAGGTGAAGGTGATGGTTTTACAGACTGGGGAGAGGGAACAGGAGAGCGCCATCTGGACAGAGGAAAAAACACGGACAAAGACGTGGAGGTGGGAAAGTGCAGGGCTGGTGACCCCCAGGGACTGTGGCCATAGATCCTTATTGGCCAGGAGTCTCACTGTGGAAGTCAAAGGCTAAAGCAGATGCAAGGGTACTGGGGCCACAGCCTCTCACAGTATGAATTGTTTACCTGCCAGTGTTCAGCGTTGCTAATTCTTCTTAATCCTCCTCCTCCAGGAAGCCTTTGATACTTCCCCAGGTTGGTTTAAGCGCCTCCCTGTATACTCTTTAATTTCCCTGGGCTTATGTTTGTCATAGGCTTTAGCTCTGTCCTGTCTTGGCCATGGCTCTAATATGATTGTGTATCAGCCTCCTCCCCAAGGCCATGAGCAATTGAGGGCTGGGATCCCGACTTCTACACCACTGCCTCCCCAGTGCTTAGCGTGGTGCCCAGCATATGGTAGGTCTTCAGTATACAGTTACTAAGTGGATTGAATGCTAGTTTGGTCCTATTGCTGCCTACCTCTGTCCCTCATTATCCTGCCCATTAAACTTAGAATATGTATTTAGCTCTCTCTACTTTTTTCTCAGCTATCATTCAAGGTCTTGACTTTGCCTTTTTATAGTATATATTTTCATTTTATGTATTACCTATGGAATCAGATTCAAGCTCTCATTCTGGCCCAACCTGCAAAGACACAATCTGGATAAAGCCCATTTCTTCAGCCAACCTGGTCTGCTTTGAGCCCCGATATTCCACCCCTTAGGCATTTTTCAATTCAACAATTATTTATGGAGTGCCTACCCTGTGCCAGGAACACACAATGAGGACAGTGTTAGGATGCCCCTGGTTTAACTCACAATTGGCTGTATCTCTGAGTCTCACTAGAAAAACTCAGAGGCTGGAGAAAATGGCAAGTTCCCACAGAGGAGAGAGGCCTGATGTGACAGCCAGATTAATTCCTCCAGTGCCACTATTAGATGAGTGCTTGGGTCCATCAAGCAAGTCCTGATGGCGGCTACCTCTTCCGATACTCATCGGGAATCTATCTGGGCTCTTTCAGGGGGAACGGGAGATTGTAATTCTGAAGTGGAACAGAAAGAAATGTAATTGGATCAATGGGCTGTTAATGATGCTATTGAAGAGTGCTCTGCCAGAGCTGTGTTGTGAATGAGGCCGGTCAGAGAGAGCCCGGCCACGGCCACGTGCGAGCTCGACTTTGACACAAAGCCTTCTGCAGACTGTGAAGGTTTTTTTTTTTGTATGTGTGATCTCATATAATTCATTATAATTTTCCCTGGCCGGAGAGAGTGTTTTAGTGGGGTTAGGTAAGGCCTGCCAGGTGTTTGGCTACGTGTCTGGGGATGGGAAGAAAGATTCGCATATATATTTGTGCTTTGTAGGGTGGTTGCAAGCATCAGATGACCTCCTGTTTGTAGCTGAGTTGTTTCTGACGAGCAGAAATGGGAAGCAAAGTGAGTGTTCATCCACAGGGTAAGTGAGTGTTCATCCACAGGGGGATGGCTGACGAAGCAATGGCGTTTCCACCCATGGACTGGTATGTGCCCATTAAGGACAGTGAAGGCGAGTGATATCAGGTGAATTGGGGGCTTTCTTTTCTTTTACTTTTTTCTTTTGGTTTAATGGGGTATACGTGCAGGTTTGTTACATGATGCTGAGGTTCGGGCTTCTGATGATCTCGTTGCCCAAGTAGCAAACTTGATACTTAATAGGTAATATTTCAGCCCTTGCCTCTTCCTTCACTTCTCCCTTTTGGAATCCCCAGTGTCTCTCATTCCCATCTTCCTGTCTGTGTGTACCCATAGCTCCCACATATCAGTGAGAACGTGCAGTATCTGGTTTTCTGTTTCTGCATTAATTTGCTTAGTATAACAGCCTCCAGCTGCATCCATAGTGCTATAAAGAACATCATTTTATTCTTTTTTTTTGTGGCTGTCTAGGATTCTGTAGTATATATGTACCATATTTTCTTTATCCAGTCCACCACTGGTGGACAGCTGGGTTGATTCCAGGTCTTGGCTACTGTGAATAGCACTGCTATAAAGATATGAGTGCAGGTGTCTTTTTGGTAGAATGACTTATTTTCCTTTGGGTACATATCAATGATGGGATTGCTGGGTCCAGTGGAAGTTCCATTGTTAGTTCTTTGAGAAATCAACTTGGAGGGCTTGCAACAAGGAATTGTTGAATGAGGAAAGCTACATGGGAAGAGTGGGTAGAATATGATCCCATTTCTATAAAACAATGACTGCCCACACTTATGTGTGTCTATATGTCGGTCTAGAATTAAATGAAGATGGACACTATAAAGAAGACCACTGACTGGACAGTCAGTACAGGTTTTTCTGGTGGGGCGGGTGGTGGAGCAGGTGGGGAGATGGCAATGGGGGTGAGAATAGAGGGGGTGGGGCAACTGAGCCAAAATTGGTAGCAAAAAAAGTTGGCTCTCTCTCTCTCTCCGTGTCTCCTCCTCTCTCTCTGTTTCCGCCTCTCTCTCTCTTTCTGCTTGTCTGTCTCTTTTTTCTCATACACACACACACACAAAGGAATGCTCACTTTTTATGCATTTATGTAAAATTTGTATATACATGGATATGTATGTAAGGCTAAATAACTGGAAAAGAATAAACAAAAGAATCAAGGGACATCTTAACATTTCATTTATAATTGACATATATAATTGTATGTGTTTATAAGTATAGTGTAATATTTTGATATGTATAAACATTGTATAATGACCAAACAGTGTAGTCAGCATGTCCATCATTTCAAACCTTTACCGTTTCTTTGTGGTGATAATTGTCAAGCTCTTCTCTATCTTGAAATAAGCAATGTATGTTCATTAGCTCCAGTCCCCCTACTGTGTAATAGAACACAAGAACTTATTCTGCCTGACTAACTTTGTAGCCCTTGGCCGACCTCTCCCCATTGCTCCTTCTCTCTCCCTTCTCCTGCTTCTAGTAACCATCAAGTGACATTACTTATTTTTACTCACAAAACATGTATCAATGGCACACTCTGTGCCAGGCATTTTGCTTGGTGTGGGCAATACAGATATAAGATCCAGGACCTATCCTTGAGAAAGTATTTTGTAATCTATAAAAAAAAAAAAAAAAAAAAACTAGTGGGGTCACGCTTCTAATCCTAGCACTTTGGGAGGCCGAGGTGGGTGGATCACTTGAGGCCAGGAGTTCGAGACCATCCTGGCCAACATGGCTGAACCCCATCTCTACTAAAAATGCAAAAAAATTAGCCAAGTATGGTGGCAAGTGCCTGTAATCCTAGCTACTAGGGAGGCTGAGGCATGAGCATCACTTGAATCCGGGAGGCAGAGGCTGCAGTGAGCCGAGATCATGCCACTATACTCTACCCTGGGTGAGAGAGTGAGACCCTGTTTCAAAAAACCAAAAAAAAAAAAAAGAAAAGTACACACTAGAGTTGTTTCCAATCTTGGCTGCACATCAGAGTCACCACTGAAGGCTGGAGCTTTTAAAAAAATGCTAATGGCCAGGGCCCCACCCTAGACTATTTAAATCAGAATCTGGAGTGTAGGGACCTGAAGTTTCAAAAATCTTACCATAACGTGAAGACTGACAATGGTTGAGAGCGATTGTCTTAGAACCTGAATTCTAGTAGTGTAAGAATACTAATTCTATTACTGTATTATCTCAGACTCAAATATCTGTTAACAACTTTAGGCTAGCCTTTTGCACAGAAGGCTTTTTATTTTATAAAATGCAAAAGCAGTTTTGGCCATGTGGAAGCAGTACCTAAATGCCTGTGTGGTCCCGTCATTCCCAGGGTGCTGAGCTAAAAGGGCGACCAGGGAGGATGCTAAAGGTTGATGGCTCAGGGTGGTTTGATCTCATGGCCCCTCCCTGTGGTCTCTCAAGGCCGCTCCCTGCCATCTGCTGAAGGTTCGTTGTTTGGCTTGGTGGCATTCAGGTAAAAGCAGCACCTCCCTGGACTGCTCTCTTACGTGGTTGAAGCAGTGTGGTTCTGAAATTAACTGGAGGATTTACCTCCTCTGAGATGTTGGCACTTCCTAATGAATTGTTTTCCCACTTTAAAATACACACTCATGTCATTTAAGGAAACTCAACAGGTGAAGCCCAGTAATTAAGGATCTCTGCAGGAAGGGGAAACCGAAAGCAGCAGCTGGATCTCTTCTTAACAGCACCATTAATCAGCACCACCTGTGCAGGGAAAGCCAGACACCAATTGCTATGCAAGCCCAGAGGGCCAGGCTAATGTCCCAGTCAGGATGGTCACTGTCCCGCTTTTCAGGGTTGTGAAAGAGAAGGTTCAGGGCCCCAGCCGTGGTGAGGCAATTGGTATCTGGCTTTCCCTGTGCAGGTGGTGAGGCAAGTGAGGTGTTTAGGATGCAAATGAAAGCTACATTCACTCTGCACTTGCCTGAACTTGCATTCTGGGTACCCTGCTCTTAAGGAAGCACCCATTCTCAGGTCATGCTTGTGCAGAGTCAGCCCCTGAGAGTGAATGCCACCTTAAGTGTTGCACTTTCTTGCCTGGTCATAGTTCAAGCATGGGCAAGGCCTGTTGGTTTGGGGAGAGACTGTTTGAATCTTCACTTTCCCACTTTCTAGTTCAGTGATTTAAAGCTAGTGATAATGTTTCTCTCTGAGCCTCAGTTTCTTCATCTGGAAGATGGAGAAATGAATGTAGCATATCATATGCCGAAGGGCAGGTTTAATAGTTGACATTACTATTATTTAATAGAAAAATTCTATTTTAAAAGTTGGCTGCTGTTTGAATTAGTTGACCTAGGAGGATCATGAGGAATCCTTCTGAGACAACTGCATATTTTCTTTTCCCAGAAAAAAATACTTTAATTGGTGTGCTTTGCTTATTTGCAGGGAGGTTTCCACTGGGTTACAGTAGAGATGAGAAAAGCTTAGATTAAGAAGAGTTGCATTGGGAAGCATGACAAAAAATATAGTAATTTGAGGTCTTCTCCCAGCTCAGGGAAAGTGGGTCTTGGGTGTATTAACCATTGCAAAAAATTAAAAGGAAATAGAGAAGAGACTTGGTAGAGGACCCCCCACCCCTCCAAGAATGACAGCAGTTGGGCTGTAAGGAAAGACTAGGGAATATAGGATTAAAGAGACTTAGCAGAGGATCCTTCCCAAAATGACAGCAGTTGGGCTTTGAGGAAAGGCTAGGGAATATGGAATTCCCTACGGCAGGGGTGAGTGAAGAACTTCAAGACAGAGATGACTAAACTTTGTGGAAGTCATTGCTTATTGCATGCTGTAATCCCCGTCCATTTCTTGAGAGCTTCAGTAAAGTCAGCTGCATGAGACAGCTCTGTCTTACAGATCCTTGGGAGAAATGAAGGAAGAGACAGGTTCCATTGTGATTTACAGCAGGATGGATAGGGGCCATCAACAGAGCTTACTACAGAGAGGTAAGAAATTCTTCAGGAGTGGGAATTCAGGCTGAGGTGTGAGTTTGAGCAGGAAACCCTTGAAAACTGGGCCAAACCAAGTTGGAATGAGCAATTTCATACGTGTATCCCAAGCACTTAGGATAACGTCTGGTGTATAGTAGGTGCTTTGTAATTATTGGTGGAATTATTGATGTTAACAGTTGGCCAAGAGGGATTAGTGAGCAGGAATTTCAGGCAGGCAATTTTCAGCCTAATGTCATGTAAGCTGCTTGGAGAGGTAATGACCTCCCTGTCACTAAATAGGTGGGGTGCACGAAAGGCTAGACTAGTTGAGTTCAAGCTTGTCTGGACTAGACAGCTTCTAAACTCATCTGTCAGGTGGATGTACACTGATTGAGTCCACGTTTTTAAGACTGGATGGGTCTTCGTTAAAAGACTGACTCCTTCAACTAGCTGTGTGACATTGAGCAAGTCACCTAATTCCTCTGAGCCTCAGACTCCCATTTGTAAAATCAGGATGGTGGGAGTGCCTACCCCGTGGAGATGCCTGATGCCTGGAGGGTTAAAAGAGAAGATGTAGGTAATGTATGTAAATGGCTTAGAGCAGTTCCTCCCTGCCAATAAGTGTACCCTTAAGAACATGTAACAACTCTGAGATTGTACAGCTCTGTTACTCTCATTTCTAAGGCTGGGGCTGGTGAAGTATCTTCCCATGAGTCTGAGAATACACAAATGGAGCATAAGTTTTCTGACTCCCATCCTACTCCTCATCTGCTTAGCTGGAGTGAGTCTGCCACACACAGAGGAATGGATTGGCCTGCTAGGGCTGGGTGAGGGGCCGGCATTTCTCAGAAGACCCAACCTCCTGAAGGCCTGATGACAACAGAGGTGCTGTCCAGTGAAGTCATAAACAATCAATAGTCTAGATTTTGTGAGTTATTGGAAGGTCATCAGAGGAGAAACAGTGGTCACAAGGAGCTGGGTTTGTCCGCACTGGAAGGAGAATCTTTAGTGAGGGGACATTAGTTTGTTTCTTAAACAAGGATGGATACACAAGGGCAGACCATCACCTTATGCTATGGTGGAGGAATACTTTTGTCTGGAGATATTTCGTCAAGCAGTGGCTGAAAAGCTTGCTTATTGTGAGCCACTAGGCTGTGTGTGCATATAGTAGGAGCTCCATAAGTACTTGTTTAATGAATGGATAGTTTCCACTACTAATTGCTTCACCTATCTTCTTGACAACCATAAGGCATAGGAAAAGACTTGTAGCTACCATCTGTATTAGTTATTTATTCCTGCATAACAAATTATCGAAAGCTTAGTGGCTTAACACAACCACCTTGTTGGTTTACTTACAATTCTGTGAGTCAACAATTTGGGCTGAGCTCAGGTGAGTGGTTCTTCTGTTGATCTTTCCTGGGGCTATTCCTGTTCTGCACTCATCTGGGGACTCCATTAGAGACAGATTGGCTATGATGACGTCACTCCCAATTCTGGCATTTGGGGCTCTCTGTTGGCCAGAACTTGCCCCCCGTAGTTTCTCACCCTTGAGGAACTTAGCTCACACTCCCCATATGTCAGTCTCAGGGTAACATTTCAAGAGGGATAAGGTAGACGTTTCTGGCCTGTTGCAGTGTAGGCTGTGAGTTACCGTAACATCACTTCTTTGAGATTTTCTTGGTCAAGGCAAATCACATGACAAGGTAAGACTCAAGAGGGTGGAGAAATTGGTTCTACTTACTATTTAGTGGAAAGGACAGCAAAGTGACATCACAAAGAGGTATGCATATAGGGATGGGAGGAATATGTGACCAACTTTAGTAATCACTGTAATTCTGAATTGACTCACAAGCTCTATCAAGACAGATCATTGTCATACCCTAGTTCAAAAAGCAGTCCTTGCAGCAATACAGAACAGGTAGAAGTACAGAGAATGTGATTCTGCCAAAAATGACATATTTACATGACCAGTGATGAGTGAGACCTATGAAAAATCCCCAGAGATTCTCAAGAACTTATAATGTGCATTTCCATATTTATGCAGAATACCAATCTCCTGCTGTCTTTGACTTCACCTATTATATTCCCGGGTATGTGTATCTAAACCCAAGTTGGTCTCACATTTTTGCCTACTTCAGAATCAATATGTGACATGCCCTCCTACCTTTTTGTGTTACCACATTATTATAACATAAGGGGTAGTTTTGTCTCCTGGTTATCTTGAGCCCAAGCAGGTCCTTCTTGGTGGTAGCCCATTGGTTTCTTCCAAATGTGCCCACGACATGCTATTTTTCTTCAATCTCAATCTTGCAAGGATCTAAGTATTTATATGTCATCATCTCCTTTACATACTTTTTGGTGTTAAATCAACTTTTATAATTTTCCCTTGTCCTAGTATTTTTGGGATACACCTGTTTTTTCTCAAGTAGTTAAGTCTGTCTATTTAAAAGGTAGTATTGAACCTGAACACTCTCATCTCCTTTAGGTCTTCATCCAAAAGTCACTTTTCTGGTGAGTCCTTTCCTGACCCTATTCTTTAAGAATTGGAACTTTTCCCAGCTGCTCCCAAGCCCCTTTACTTGGTGTTTCTCTCCCCATAGCGCTTAACACCATCTATAATTCTATATATTATTTTTATTTTTTATAGTCTTTGTCTCTCTCTCCCTCCCTCGTACTCTAGAATGTAAGCTCTGGGAAGGTAGTGGATGTTTGTTTGTTTTGGTTACTGTTAAACTCTCAACAGCTAGAATAGTGCCTGACCTAAAGTAGATAATAAATACTTGTAGCAAAAAATAGATAATTACCTCTCTCTCTAATGATGTCTCTATTTGTCTGTATCTAGTTCTGTCTATATCTATCTATCTCCATCAACACATCTATCCATCTATTTTTACATCCATCCATCCATCCGTCCGTCCATCCATCCATCCCTCCGTCCGTCCGTCTGTCCGTCCATCCATCTGTCCATCCATTCATCCATCGATCTACCCACCACTCACTCAACCATCCGTCATGCTAGTGAACCTGCCTGGTTAACACTGTTGCATGTTTTAAATAATAGAAGAACTGAAAACTAGGAGCATGTCAATTAATATCAGAGAGTTTCTATGGACCCTCAGGCTCCTTGCTGTGACTGAGCATCTGTCTTTGAGGCAAGGGAAGTCTGTGGTGAAAATGAAGGCAATTCTTCAGTGAAACAGAGACCAGGTCTTGCTACATCTGAGGGACATCATTAAGGAGCAAAAGCTCTTTCATGCCTGAAACTTTAAAAAATTGAAATTGCACATATTAAAGAATTTCTCTTTTTAATCTCAGAAGCTTTGGTGGCAGTGGGCTGGGAGGGTCATTGCAGTAGGGTGAGAATCATTCCATCTTTATTTTATTCTTGAGATTTGTGAGTTGTTCTTTGCCCCTGTATACTTTAGGGGTCTTCTCTCTTTTTAAGCATTTGCTGAGAATTTTTTTTTTTGTTTTTTTTTGTTTGTTTTTGGTGACTTTTGGTTGTTAGTCAGGCTAAAGGTGAGAGAAAAAATACGTTCAGGTCAGTTTTCTGGGACTAGCTTTGTTTCAATAACAAGGAAATTTGAGGAATCCACTTTGTCTCCCTGTCACTGGTGGCCAGTATCTGCCTCATGGGGTGGAGGTGAGGGCAAAGTTTCCCTGTGTCTGCATTCCTGAGAGAATCACTAGAAACAGAATGCTCAAGCCATTGTTTTGTTCGGCTCATACAGTATTGATTTTATTTTGCTTCCATCCATCCCTCTGTCCATTCATCCATCCATACATTTGTCTATCCATTGGCCTACTCACCCACTCGTTTATCCATCCATCATACTGGTGAGCTTGCCTGGTTAACACTGTTGCATGACTTAAATAATAGAAGAATTGAAAACTAGAAGCAGATCCTAGTTTTAAAAAAATGTACTTTATTTTATTTTTTTGAATCACAGACTCATGGCACATTCACATGGGTCTGTGCAAGGCCCCAGAGCAAGAGAGAATTAACATAGCTGGCATAAGATTGCCATCTTTAGAAAGACTTGCATTCAGGCTTGGCTCTTCACTGGCGTCTGGGAACTTGGCTTTTGCATTGTTCTTTAACTATGTAAAACACTGTTTTGCCTGCTTAGCGCACGGAATACCTGCTTCCTTTCTGGGAGCCTGGAATTTCAATAGTTGTATCTAGTTTTTATGCTTATGTGACTAGCTCTTAATGAAACACTGAAACTTTGAGCCTAAATGTGGACTTCTCTAGGCAGAAACACTGCAAAGGTGTTGCTAAAAGAACATATTCACTGTGATCCCTAGAGCTAGGGAGAGGTGAGGAGAACACTGGGAGTCTGTGCATGGATTCTTCCAGACTCCACCTGCTGTGTGTCCCTTGCCGATCCTGTAATAAACCATAGCTGTGAGTACCATTGCTTCTCAGTCCTGTAAATCTTCCTAGTTGCATTATCAAATGTGTCTCTCACTGATTTGTCTCTAGGTTCGTTTCCTTTCATCCCCATCACCTCACTCCAGTTACTTACATTTCCTACCCTTAATAGGCCACCGTGTGTACTTAATGTATATCTTTTGTTTGTGTGTATTTTTGAAGAATATATATTTTGTGTGCATATGTGTTTATTCCTAATATAATTCTTTATTAATTGTGGAATATGACTCCAAATCAATATCTCATTTATTTTATACTTTAAATATGTATAGTAAAGTTGACTCTTTTTTTGATGCATGGTTCTATGAATTTTAATACATATATAGATTCGTGTAACCACTATGACCACAATCAAGATACTGAACACTTTCATCATCCCAAAGTAGTCCTTCATATTATTCCTTATAGTTGCACACTTCCCCCACCCATAGCCCCTGGCAACCACTGATCTGTCTCCATCATTATGCTTTTGTCTTTTCAAGAAAGTCATGTTGTGGACTGAATGTCCTTGTCCTCCTGCAAATTTCCATGCTGAAATATAATCCCCAGTATGATACTATTTAGAAGTGAGGCTTTTGGGAGATAATCAGATCATGAGGGTGAAGCCCTCATGAATGGGATTAGTGCCCTTAGAAAAGGGACCTCAGAGAGGTCTCTCATACTTTCTACCACTTGAAAATATAATGGGAAGTTGGCCCTTGGAGGAGGTCCCTCAATCTAGAGGAAGGCCCTCACCATACTGGCCCTGACTATGCTGGCACCCTGATCTTGAACTTCTAGCCTCCACAACTGTGTGAAATAAATTTCTGTTGCTTATAAGCCACCAAGTTTATGGTATTTTGTTATATAGCAACCTGAATGGACTAAGATAATAACCTTTTGAGGCCGACTTGTTTCACTCTGGATAATGCCTGTGAGATTCATTCTGGTTATTATGTATCTGGAGTTTGTTTGTTGTTTAATTGCCAAATATATTCCATGGTGTGGATGTTTGTTTATATACTTCCTCTTTGGGGAATATTTGGATTTTCTCCAGTTTTTGGTCATTATGAATAGAGCTTCTATACATTTGTGTATCTGTGTATAGGTTTCTTTCCTTCCCTCCCTCCCTCCCTCCCTCCCTCCTTCCTTCTTTCCTTCTTTCCTTCCTTCCTTCCTTCCTTCCTTCCTTCCTTCCTTCCTTCCTTCCTTCCTTCCTTCCTTCCTCCCTCCCTTCCCTTCCCTTCCCTTCCCTTTCCTTCCTCCCTCCCTCTTTTTGCTTTCCTTTCCCCTTTCCTTTCACCTTTCCTTTCCTTTCCTTTTCCTCCCTTCTCCCTTTCTTTTCTTTTTGATGGATTCAGCTCTGTCACCCAGGCTGGAGTGCAGTGGCACTATCTTGGCTCACTGCAACCTCCACCTCCCAAGTTCAAGCGACTCTCCTGCCTCAGGATCCTGAGTAGCTGGGCTTACAGACACCCGCCACCACGCTCGGCTAATTTTTGTAATTTTAGTAGAGACAGGGTTTCACCATGTTGGCCAGGCTGGTCTTGAGCTCCTGACCTCAGGTGATCTGCCTGCCTTAGCCTCCCAAAGTTCTAGGATTACAGGCGTGAGCCACCTGCACCTGGCCCTGCGTATGGGTTTTTGTACAAACATGTTTTTATCTCTTTAGGGTACCCAGGGGTGGGATTACAGGGTCACATTGTAAGTGTATATTTAAGTTTATAAAACAACTGCCAAACTGTTTTCTAGAGGGACTTTGTCATTTTGCTTTCCTACTGGCAGTATAGGAGAATTCCTGATTACTCTGCATGCTTGCCAGTGCTTGCTATTGTCAATTGAATCCATATCTTTTGAAAGTCCTCCATCCTAAGTTTTATTCGTAGTTAAGGCATAATGAACACAAAGAACACAGACCTTATGTGGACTGCTTGATGTTTTCTTACATACGTATAGATCTTGTGTAATCACCACCTAGATTAACATATAGAATGTTTCTAGCACTGCAGGAATCTCCCTGTCAGTCCTTAAAGTCTATCCTTTCCAAAGGAAACCAGTGTAATGACCTCTAACGCTGTTGATTAGTTTTCCCTGGTTTTGAACTTCATGAAAGGAAGCATTCTGTGTCTATTCTTTGTACCTGGCTTCTTATGGCTAATGGAATGTCTATGAAATGCATCCATATTTTCAGTGTTGTATTGTATTCTGTTGTATGGATATACCTCAATTTCTTTTTAACAAGTGGCTGTTTCTGGTTTGGGGCTATTATGGATTAAATGTGTACATGTCTTTTGGTGAACACAAACACTCATATCTCTTGAGTATAATTCCAGGAGTGGAATTGCTGGTTCAAAGTATTTGTATTGCTGGGTGCAGTGGCTCACGCCTGTAATCCCAGCACTTTGGAAAGTGGAGGTGGGTGGATCATGAGGTCAGGAGATCGAGACCATCCTGGGTAACATAGTGAAACCCCGTCTCTACTAAAACAATATAAAAAATTAGCCGGGTGTGGTGGTGGGCGCCTGTAGTCCCAGCTACTCAGGAGGCTGAGGCAGGAGAATGGTGTAAACCTGGGAGGCGGAGCTTGCAGTGAACCGAGATTGTGCCATTGCACTCCAGCCTGGGCGACAGAGTGAGACTCTATCTCAAAAAATAAAACAAAACAAAACAAAAAAACCAAAGTATTTATATTGAGGTTTAGTAAATACTATCAAATAAATTTCCAAAGTACATGTGCCAATTTATTCTCCCAGTGTGTACACTTTGAAAAAGACTGATGCATGTGGAATTGTACTAATTGTCTCATGCTGTTTTTTTTTTTTTTTGCTTCCCCTCCTCACTCTCATTAAAGCTGTAAGGTCCATCTCTATTGCTTTTTGTACATCTAAAACATCACTTCTGGCCAGCCACGGTGGCTCACTCCTGTAATCCCAGCACTTTGGGAGGCAGAGGTGGATGGATCACCTGAGGTCAGGAGTTCAAGACCAGCCTGGCCAACATGGTGAAACCCCCTCTCTACTAAAAATACAAAAAATTAGCTGGGCGTAGTGGCGGGCACCTGTAATTCCAGCTATTCAGGAGACTGAGGCAGGAGAATCACTTGAACTCGGGAGGTGGAGGTTGCAGTGGGCTGAAATCGTGCCACTGCACTCCAGCCTGGGCAACAAGAGTGAAACTCCGTCTCAAAAAAGAAAAAAAAAGTCATTTCTAATACCCCATGGTATTTGCTCATCCACTTTTATCTGCCTACTTTCCCGATGATAGACAACCTCATTACCTCCACCTTCCACAAATAACCTTGCAATGATTATTTCTGTATGTGTCTTTCTAAGGAGCTTTGTAAGAGTTCCTTATAGAACTGCTGGTCCTTGCATCTGGGAATCTTCCTTTGACTAAATAGTAACAGATCACACCAGCGTACCCTCCACCAGCTGTGCCTGAGGGTTCCTGTGTCCCCACTTTTTTTTTTGCCAATATTTGTTCTTTTTGAACCTTGTCTGCGTGCGAGGTATGAAATATCTCGTTAATGTTTTAATTTGCATTTATCTGCATACAAATACATTTTAACATCTTTTATATATATGTTTAATGTTTATGCAGGGTGAGCTATGTTTCTTAAAAGCAGCATTTTTCAACCTTGGCACTGTTGGCGTTTTGGGCAGGAAGATTTGTTGTTGGGGGCAGGGGCAGGCTGTCCTGTGCACTGCAGTATGTTTAGCAGCATCCCTGGCCTCTACCCACTAAATGCCAGTAGCACCCTCCACCCCTAATTGTGACAACCAAAAGTGTCTCCCGATATTGCCAAATGTCCTTAGGGAGCAAAATTGCCCCTGGTTGAGAATCAGTACTGTAAAGGGACCAGATGAAGCAGACACTGATTAAGAATAAAATAGCGTTGGTATAAGCCATTGAATTTAGCACTGGAGAGTGGAGTTAGAGGGGGATGGAAATTTGCGTTCCTAGGACGTCAAATTATTATCTTCTCTGACCTAACTGATACCAGTAGCATCAAGATCTGGAGTTCTAGTCTTTCACATTTTCTTATTCTCATTACCCATTGACTTCTGTCTTAGAGATTTGCAGCTTGAGAGCCAGGCAAATCTGGCTGACAATGTCACTTAAGGGGATGGTAGGGCACAGAAGTGGGGAATTGAGAAGGTCAGGCTAAGGGACATAGCCAGGGGAGCCAATCAGAGAAAGATACCAATTGCAGCTGAAGCAAAATGAGGCAGATGTGGCTGGAGAAGCTGTGCTGTTTTTCAGAGCTAGACGTGGACCTTGGGGTCTGGAGTTGGGTAGATCAAGAACCGATTAGGTGCAGGGGAAGTGGCCCTGTGGACCTTCGTGGTGTTGGAGGCTTGCTTTTGGGGATGCCAGAGGCACCACTGGCCTTCCTTTTTTTTTTTGGACAGAGTTTTGCTCTTGTTGTCCAGGCTGAAGTGCAGTGGCACAATCTCAGCTCATCGCAATCTCTGCCTCCCAGGTTCAAGCGATTCTCCTGCCTCAGCCTCCCAAGTAGCTGGGATTATAGGCATGTGTCACCATGCCTGGTTAATTTTGTATTTTTTAAAATAGAGACAGTTTTTCTTTATATTCATCAGGCTGGTCTTGAACTCCCGACATCAGGCGATCCGCCTTCCTCAGCCTCCCAAAGTGCTGGGATTACAGGTGTAAGCCACCATGCCTGGTGGCCTGGCCTTCTTTTACCTTTCCTGAATACTATAAGGTTGTTCCTGCCTCAGCACTTTCGGGCATGATATTCCCTCTGACTTGAAGGTTCTTCCTTTTAGGCTCAAGGTGGCGAAATCCTTCTCACCCTTTGGGTTTTGGCTTGAATATCACTTGGGGCCAACTGATTGTTTACTGCCATATTCCCAGTCCTCAGAACGGTGTTGAATGAATTAGAAATTTACCATGCTTATCATTTTATAAATGAGAACAAGATTTAGAGAGCTGAAATAACTCGTTTCAGGTCACATAGCCATTAAGTAGAAGAGTTGGGATTTGAACTCATGGTCTTCAAAGCTGTGGTCTTACCACTATGATATATTTAACCTCTGTGATAAAGGAAGAAGTATATATTTAGTCTTTGTCCTAGTTCCTGACACAGAACTTCTAAAACCCTTGGAATTTCCTGAATGATGGGTTTAGGAGAGCATCTTTTGTTCATAACAAGTCCCTTTCAACCATTCCTGAGTTTCTGCAAATGAGGGGACTCTTGCTGAGCTCTAGATAGCTGCAGGATGGGGCTGGCTATAGAGAAACCAATCCCATGGTTAAAAGGTTAGAGCTTTTAGGCTCACAGCCCACCCCAACTCTTACTTCCCACCACAAGGAGAGGAGAGAGGCTGAAGTCAACAACCATTGGCCTAATCACCACATAGCCAATGGTTTAATCACACCTGTGTGGTAGAACCTCCATAGTACTAAAGGATGGGGTTCAGAGAGCTTCCGAGTTGGTGAGTACATGGAGCCGGGAGGCTGCTGTGCTCGGGGCCCTTCTGCCATACCTTTCTCTATGCTTCCCTTCCATTGGGCTGTTACTGACTTTCATCCTTATAATAAACTACTAGTAGTAATTAAAACACTTTTCTGAGTTCTGTGAGTCATTTTAATAAATTATCAAACCTGAGAGTGGATTGCAGGAACCCCCGATTTATAGCTGGTTGCTCAGAAGTACAGGTAGCAACCTGGGATTTGCAACTGGCCTCAGAAGTGGGGGGCAGTCTTGTGGGATGGAGTCCTTCACTCATGGGGTCTGATGCTAACTCTGGGTAGATAGTGCCAAATTTTAATTTAATTATAGAATACCCAGTTGGTATCCACAGAGAACTGGAGGATTGCTTAGTGTGAAAAATCCCATACATTAGGTGTGTAAAAAGTTCATAACTTCCATCTGTGAAATAATAACTCCTATCCAAATTAGTAAATATTCAAGCATGAGTCTGGCAATGCCCTAGACACTGGGATACCATGGGGAAGAAGAAGGCAGGGGCTCTGGCTTTCTGGAACCCACAGTCTGGTGATTGACTTACAAGAAGAATGCGGTGAGTGCAGATAGGGGACACCTGGGGAGTAGGCGCTGGCCAGGGTTGAAGACTAAGGCAAGATGGAAAGAACTGTTCTAGGAAGAGACATCGTATGTGACAAGAACCTGGTGACTTTGAGGAGCTGACAAAAGTTCTAGTTCACTGGAGGGTAGATGAGCAGTTCAGGGGTGGAAGATGGAGTTCCTCAAGATAAGAACCAAAGGGACAGATAACTTGAACTTTATCCCAAGGACACCAACCTATAACAGAGACTCAGGTCTCAGAATATTGAAGACATCTGGAGTTAGGGCATTTCTAGGTAGCTCTTATTTGCCTTTGTAACTGAAATACCCAGCCCCAGGTTTGATGGTGTTTCTTAGCTAGGTGGCCATACGGGGGCCCAGCCTCAGGAGGTGAATTAATTAACCATTTAATTAATCACCTAATCAATCAATCAATCATTCAGATAACTAGCCAACAAATTAACTCAGCAATTAGGCACTGAGTGCCTGATATATGCTACATACTGTTCTAGGTGATTGATGAGGAAACATTGAATGAAAAAGCACAAGTCCTGCTTTCATGGGGTTTCTCAGGGGAAGAAAGAGTAAATGGATAAGTACAACATGCAGTGTGTCAGGTGGGATAAGAGTGGTGGGAAGGGATAAAGCAGGGAAGGGAATAGCAGGTGACAAGGAGGAGAAAGGCTTACACAAATAGAGTGAGAGAGTGGTGACATTTGAGCAAAGTCCAAAGGGAGCTTGGGGAGAGAGCAGGTGCAAATGACCTTGAAGTGGAAGTGTTCTTGACATGTTTGAGAAGCAGCAAGGAGGTTGGTGGCGCTGGAGTGCAGGGAGTCTGGGGATCAGTAGATGACATCAGATGGAAAGAAGCAAAGCCCACCATCTCTGCAACTTGAGAGCAAGCATCCCCAAAGCCCTCCTGGAAATTGTTACAAGGTTGTCCAGGCTGTGGACCTGTCAGCTGGAGCAGTTGGTGCTGACTGACTGGTGTTAATTACATGTCTACAGCTCTAGTTCCTCATCCAGGGTGGCTTAACTTGGATTAAGTCTTTGATTTAATGCAAGGTTTGTGTCCTATGTGCTTAAGAATATGGTTTGATTTAACTGTGGAATCTATAAATTGACCTTCCTGCTGGGGATCTTCTTTTTAATCTTTCAATAGATCTAAAGATGCTCACTCTGTTTGCAGAGGGTTAGATACCATTGCACGTCAAGGACTTTCACATCTGGATAGAAGTCCCAAGGGACATTCAGTTGACTTGGGCTAAGGAGAAGCCTTAGCTGTTCTGGGGATAGCCTTCTCCCTTGCAATATACCCTACATACCTATAGGGAAGCAAAATGCGAAACCCCCAAGTAAGAACTTTAGAGGAAGAAAAACACAAACACAGAGCCTCAGTTTTCTGGACATGAAACAATGTCCTATAGTTTTTTGCTTAAGAAAATAAGAGGAAGAGGAGGTTGGGAAGAGATACCCCCAGGTTTGGCCATTCACTCCTTCAGACTATTTATTGAATAACTTCCATGTGGCAGTCACACTCCTGGGTGTTGAGGACATAACAGAGAGCAAAATAGAAAAAAGTTCTTGACCTCATAGATCTACATTCTAGTGGGATGGCGGGAAGGGAGAGACATTTTAGAAATAGGAATAATGCTACATGTTACAGGGCAGAAAATGCTATAAAGGAAAAGCAGAGCCAGGGCCCAGGGCATGTTGAGAGGGGTGAGTCCCAATTGTAAATAGGGTGGTGATATGGTTTGACTCTGTGTCCCCATGCAAATCTCATCTCTAACTGTAATCCCCACATGTCAAGGGAGGGACCGGGTGGAAGATGACTGGGTCATGGGGGCGCTTTCCTCCATGCTGTTCTTGTGATAGTGAGTTTTCATGAAAGCTGATGGTGTTATAAGCGGCTGTTTCCCCTGCTCTATTATCTCGCCATGTAAGACATACCTGTTTCCCCTTCTGCCATGATTGTAAATGCCCTGAGACCTCCCCAGCCATGCAGAACTGTGGGCCAATTAAATCTCTTTTCTTTATAAATCACCCAGTCTCAGGCAGTTCTTTATAGCAGTGTGAAAATGGACTAATTCAAGTGGTCAACATTTTCTTTTTGTTACTATAAAAGAAATTATTGGGAAAATTGGTGACATAGAAATAAAGTTTGTGGATTAGATAATGGTATTAAGTCAATGTCGATTTCTTGACTTTACATAGTAGTTACCTAAGAAAATGACCATGGTCTTAGGAAATACACACTGAAGTGTTTAGGGGTAAAAGAATATCATGACCCCAACTCACTCTCAAATAATTCATAAAAAATTACAAATGCAATATGTATGTATCAAGAAAAGATGATAAAGCAAGTGTGGTAAAATATTGAATATTTTGGGAAGACTAGGTAAAATGGGTTTATGAGAATTTTTTTTTTAAGACGGTGTCTCACTCTGTTGCCCAGATTGGAGTGCAGTGGCATAGTCACAGCTCACTGCAGCCTCGACCTCCTGGACTCAAGCCATCCTCCCACTTCAGCCTCCCAAGTTACTGGGACTACAGGTGAGCACCACCATGCCTGGCTAATTTTTAAATTATTATTATTATCTTTGTAGAGATGGGGTCTTGATATGTCGCCCAGGCTGGTTTCGACCTCCTGGCCTCAAGCAATGCTCTCACCTCAGCCTCCCAAAATGCTGAGACTACAAGCGTGAGCCACCACAGCCAGCCTGTATATTAGAGCTCTTTATACCAAGCTTACAACTTTCCTGTTAGGATCAAATTATTTCAAAATCTTTAAAAAAATTACAAAAATTAGCAAGGTGGTCAGGGAACCATTGCAACTTCGTATGCTCATCTCCCATCCCTCTGCTGTCCCATGTTCAACACCATCACTTTACTGAATTATGTGTCACCCGCTTCTTCCCTCTCTGCAGCTCCTGTCAAATATTCACTTTCAGAATTTTCTGTCTTCATTTGCCTCTGCCAGAAATGACCTTTCCTCCTTTTCTCCCTGGAAAACTCCTATTCATCCTTTAAAGCCCTTCTTTGTAGAAATGTATCTTTGTTGTTTCCTACTCTCTCCAAAGAGAAGAAATAACCCCTTCCTCTGTGTCTTGCTTATTCTTATATTATTGAATGTAAAACATTATTATTTTTGGTTTGCTGTAAGCCATCTGCTCTCTCCTCCTCACTGTGAGTATCCTGTGTCTCAAAAGGCATGGGTCTCATTTATCTTTCTGTCCCCAGCCCAGCCTGGTACCCAACCCAGAGTGGAAGCTCAGTAGAACATTGCTGAAATGAAGAGAAAGGTCTGACTGGAGCTCAGGAGCTTGGGGGACAGTTTGCATAGGGAAAGAATGGGTTCTGAGAGAACAAGCTAGCATCAGTTCAGTCTGCAGAAAGACCTTTCTATGGTGGCACACACTGACATATCTGTAGCCAATGTAAAACTGCCTGGGGAATCTTGCAGGGCAGAGAGACATCTGCAGAATGTTTGCATCGTAGGGCTGAGGACAGTAACTGAGTGTAGGGCAGAGGAGTCATGGGGGTGAGTCATGGATAGAAGTATGACTTAGCTTGGTCTAAAAATAAATTGCTGGTGGTACGTTGACGAGTTACCCTTTGTCATTAAATGACCGAGACTTCTTTTGACCAGGATTCTTGTTAAGTTTTCTTGCCTGGCTGAACTCTAAAAACGACACGAGTTCAGGGCTGAACAGAGGCTCACAGATCATTAATCCAGACTCTGTGGAATGCTCACACTCTCTCATTACTTTGATACCCCTGGTTTTTAAGGCTCAAAAGAAGGGTGACCCCGAACGTTAACCCTCCAAGTGGAATGTAAAACACACGATTGTTAACGGACCTATTTCAGTCTCTCTGCATACCTTGGGAACAGAAATTCTATGTGATATGTGATACAATTTTCAGTCATTGTAGCTATCAATATAGTTCAAGCGAAGCTTTTGCCCAAAGTGGGGAGACTCAGGCACAAATTGGGGCATGAACAGTAGAGTCATGTGGGTTCTGTAGGAATCTGCTAAAGAGGGAGCAAACGAGAATACCATGAAATGGTGGTTTAAAGAAAAAGAGTCTTGGAGACAAACAGCTGTTGGCCCGAGTCACAGCCCATTCGTTCACCAGCCGTGAGACCTCAGACAAGGTACTTGTCTTCTTTGAGCTTTAGTGTCTGCATCTATGGGGTGGGAATAATCAGAGTTATCTCAAACGGTCCTTACAAGGGTGAAATTGCTTAATACTTGTAAGTGCTTAGTATAGTGGATGACATCTAGGAAGGGCTCAATACATTTTGTTAATAACAACAACATAATAAAAATCATTATTTTTTAATTTATCATCATCATTATCACTTAGAGACAAGGTCTTGCTCTGTCACTCAGGCTGGAGTGCAGTGGGTTGCTGCAGCCTCAAACTCCTGGGCTCAAGTGATCCTCCTGCCTCAGCCCCGATTAGCTGGGGCTACAGGTGTGCATCACTGTACCTGACTAGTTTTTAATTTAATTTTTTTCTTAAATTCAACTTGCTATGTTGCCCAGGCTGGTCTTGAACTTCTGACCTCATGTGGTCCTCCTGCCTTAGCTTACCAAAGTACTTAGGGATTACAGTGCAAAGGGATTAAAGACGTGAGTGAGCCACTGCACTTTGTCTGATTTTATTTTATTATTTATTTATTTATTTATTTATTTATTTATTTTTAAAATTATACTTTAAGTTCTGGGATCCATGTGCAGAATGTGCAGGTTTGTGCCATGGTGGTTTGCTGCACCCGTCAACCCACCATCTACATTAGGTATTTCTCCTAATGCTATCCCTCCCCTAGCCCCCGACCCACTGACAGGCCCTGGTGTATGATGTTCACATCCCTGTGTCCATGTGTTCTCATTGTTCAGCTCCCACTTATGAGTGAGAATGTGCGGTGTCTAGTTTTCTGTCCTTGTGATAGTTTGCTGAGAATGATGGTTTCCAGCTTCATCTATGTCCCCGCAAAGGACATGAACTCATCCTTTTTTATGGCTACATAGTATTCCATGGTGTATGTGTGCCACATTTTCTTTATCCAGTCTGTCGTTGATGGGTATTTGGGTTGGTTCCAAGTCTTTGCTATTGTGAACAGTGCGCGTGGCCTAATTTTAAAACACAAATAATGGACCTCATTTTCTAGCCTCTCTCTTCTATTATTCCATAAGCATTTCAGAGCAGTGCTGTGTCTGATATATCTGTGACGTCTCCTCATCCCCTGCAAAAGCTGGCACAGAGGAGGTGCTTGGTGAGTGCGTTTCTTGAAGTGAGTTAAAGCCACCATTCTTGCAGCCTAGATTTTGTTTCTAGGAAGGACACCACGTCCACCTGGTTCATAGCTGTGTTCTGAGCACAGAGCATGGCACCTGGCACATGGTGGGCAGTTAAACATCTGTGGACCGGTAGAGGAATAAATGATAGGAGCAGCAAACAAAGTTTCTGAGAGCCATGCGCAATCATGCCACATGCGTGCCACATGTATGCACCAGAGACTTTAGCCAAGACTGCTGGGTTCTTAGGTGTACATTTCAGCACTTCTATATGACATGTAACATTGTATTAAGTCTGATTTACTGATGTGTGTACAGTAAACATTGTGGAAGGATAGGTACCAAACTGTCCCCAGCAGATTCCTGAAGATTGGACCTCTTGCTTTTTACTGTACACTTACCTATTGCTTGGCGCTTTTATATTAAGCATGAATGACTTTGGCAATTAAAACACCAAATAAGATAAAGAAATAAAATACTGAAAAAGGAGAGGGGGAAGATGAAGAAGAAAGAAGAACAGAAATGAGCAGATTTTTTAGAAAGAAAAATGTCAGGTATGGGTGAGAAGGAGTAACCCTTGGTCCTGAATTTTGTCCATCCCAGACCTCAGATATTACCCTCCAGCCCTGCAGGGAGCGCTGTCTCCTCTTGGTGCGCCTTTAAATGACAGGGTCCCACTGCAGAGAAGGGGTGAACTGAGGACATTTTCACACTTTTAGGGCAGTGTTTTGTTTGGAATAATGCTAACAACTCATGAGAGGAAAGATTTCTGCAGCTGGACAGATCTGGGTCCGGATGCCAGCTCCAGTATCTGCTAGCTGGACAAGTTATTTCACCTCTTGAGATCAGTGTTTTAATCTCTAAAAGGGAACTAATAAATATCTGTCTTCTAGCACTGGAGCTTTAGAGGACTAAGTAAGGTAGTAAAAACCTTCAGATACCGATGATGGTGATGGTGATGATGATGATGATGGTGATGGCATTTAGTTGATATGGATAGCCAATCAGCTACTAATTCACACCCATGTTTCTTCTACCTGTCTTTATCCTGAGAACACAAACATGGATGTTTTCAAATTTTAAAATGTTTTCCAGAAAATAGCATGTGCTTTTGTGTCTTCTTTTTTTTTTTTAAGTGATAAGCTCTCACTCTGTTGCTCAGGCTGGAGTGCAGTGGTGGGATCATGGCTCACTGCAGCCTTGACCTCCTGGGCTGAAACGATCCTCCTGCTTCAGCCTCCCAGGTAGCTGGGACTACCGGTGTACACCACTGTATCTGGCTAATTTTTGTAGTTTTTGTAGAGACAGGGTCTCACTATATTGCTCAGGCTGGTATTGAATTCCTGGTCTCTAGTGATCTTCCCACCTCAGCCCTCCGAAGTGCTGAGATTATAGGCATGAGCCATTTCACCTTGCCAACAGATTGTTTAAGTATTTTTTTCCTTAAAAATATTTTTAGATTCAGGGGGTATTTGTGCAGATTTTTTACCTAGGTACATTCTCTGATGTTGAGGTTTGGGGCACTACTGATCCCATCACCCAGACACTAAGCTTAGTATCCAATAGTTAGTTTTTGTGCTATTTTAAAATTGGGTTTTATTGGGCTTCCATAGAGCTCCCAATCTGGTAATCCTATGGAGTGTGTTTTGGTCTTGGTAAGTTTTGGTAACCAATCTTGGTTACCATACAATCTTGGTAAGTTTACAGTAAATTTTATTGATCGATCTTCTCTAAGCCTTCATAAATCTGCTATTTTAGAATTTGTTCGGTAATTTCCTCAGATAATAAGTTCAAGAGATCTATGGTTCAACGTGGTAACTACAGTTAACAATAGTGTATTGTATTCTTGAAATTTGCTAAGAGAGTAATGTGTGAGGTCGTGCATGTTAATTAGCTTGATCTGCCATTTTACAATGTGTATGTATTTTAAAATACGTTGCACACAATGAATATACACAATTTTTATTTGTCAATTATAAAAAATAAAAATTAATAAAAAAGTTTCCTCAGAAGTCAATGCCTGTGCCTGGTTCTTGGATGTCAACTTCCAACCCATCCCCTTTGTGAAAAGAGAGACCCCAGTGGCCTCTCTCCAGTTTGTTTGGTTTCTCTGAAAGGCGTCACAGTTCAGGTCTTTGGAGGTAGCTCCATGGATGTGAACATGGGTTCTGAGACTTGTGCATGTGGCCTGGAAATTTGAACTCATTTAAAGCAATGTTCTCTTACTTGCTGTCCATCTATTTCAGATATCAAGTTCTTCTTAATGGTCTATGTATATATATTTTTTCATTTTGCTTATTTATTCATTTCACTTGAAGAGATGGGCATACGTGAATCTGCAATTTTCTTTGCTGCCTGTTGTTTTGCTGCCGAATGCTCAGTCTCTTTTCCTGGTACCTGCTTTCCTCTAGAATAGTGTGCTTCTGATGGTGTTGGTTCCACCCCGCCAGTCAGGGCATTGCATTCTCAGGTCTCTAGGGATTGTTTCAGAAATGAGCATGTGACTCAGTTGGTATGCGATGGATACTGTTGCCTCTGCTGGGGAAGAGGCACAGATTCTTTTCTTCTAGAACTGCATTAAAAAAAAAATGCTACAGTGGACATAGCCTTCTAGGAGCCACTACCTAGGATGTGATATTTAGAATGCCCCAGTATGGTGCCCCAGGTGGAGAGCTGAGTCAAGAGGGAAAAAGTCAAGATGTAAGTGAGGCTAGGCCCATTGGCTTATGCCTATAATCACAACACTTTGGGAGGCTCACATGAGAGTATTGCTTGAGGCCAGGAGTTCAAGACCAGCCTGGGCAACATGGTGAGACCCTGTCTGTAGACCAAAAAAAAAAAAAAAAAAAAAAAAGAAAAAAATTAGCTGGGCATGGTGGCACATATCTGTAGTCCCAGCTACTTGGAAGGCTGAAGTAAAAGGATTGCTTCAGCCCAGGGGTTCAGGGCTGCAGTGAGCTACGATCATGCCTCTGAACTCTAGTCTGGGTGACAGAGCAAGACCCCATCTCTAAGAAAAAAAAAAAAAAAAAGAAAAAGTATGAGTGAACAGGACCAAGCTGTTCTAAAGTCAGTCTTTTCTTTCCCCTGGCAATTTTTCAATTGCCAATAAATTCCTTCTTTTGCTTAACCCAGTTTGATTTGGGGTTCTTGTTAATTGCAGCAAAGTCCTAACCAATATATTTAAAATAGCAACTCTCTGAATGATGCTTTGAGGCTCGACTTTGAAAGCCCATTGGCTTTTTGGGTTTTGGCAAATTATTCTAGGATTTATGCCTTCCTGACCACATCTTTGGTATTTTTGTCATTCTTTGATGTCCTCTTGTGATCATGAGTCCCTTTTTACATGTGTTCTGGGATTTTAAATATCTAAGCAAGCCCCTAGCTTGGATCCAGGATTTCTTTCATTTTAAATTGCCTTTTTTAAATGATAAAAGTATTTCATTGTACCACACATCTAAATTTAGAAATATAGAAAAATGTGAGGAAAGAATTACCCAGTGATCTTCTATCCAAACAAAACTAGTGAACATTTCCCAGAAATTCTTTCCCAAACTTTCTTATTCCCATGTAGATCATTGGGTTCTACTCTATAAATAGTTTGACATACGCCATAAAATTTAAAAGATAGCCCACATTCTTCTGCCTCTTACATTTAAAAACATTTTCAATTGACAAATAATAAGTATATATATTTATGGGATATAATGGGATGTTATGTTATGTGCATACATTGTGGAATAATCAAATCAGGTCAGTTAACACACCCATCCCCTCACATACTTAACATTTCTTTGTGGTGAGAACATTTAAAATCTACTTTTAGCAGTGGTGGTGATCAGAAGGTGAGGACGTGGTAAATGGGGAAAGGGAGATGTTAGCCAAAGGGATAAGTTTTAGTGATCTATTGCACACAATGGTGACTACAGTTAATAATAATGTGTATTTCAAGATTGTACCTTGCATTATTCACTTAACGGTTAATCTTGGAAATGGTTCTATGTCAGTAGAGAGTCTCCTCATTCTTCTTTTCCATGTATGTACCAGAGATCGTTTAAGCCAACCCATACTATTGGAAACACAGTTTGCTTCCAGGTTTTAGGTCATTATAACCAATGCTTCACATCTTTTTGCATGAAGCCTTGGTGCTAGTTCCAAAGGATGGATTCTCTGAAAACAAAGAATATAGTCAAATGGCAGGGATGTTTTGGAGGCCATTGATACCGTTCTGAAATTATCTCTCCATAGGGCTTCTGTTTTTGCTAATTCCTCCAGGAGAAAATCAAAGGGCTCTGTTTGTTTGTTTATTCTTATTCAGCACTGAGATCAGTGCTCGGCACATCATAAATGTTTAATGTGTTATGTTTTACAACTGCTGACATTATTATTTTTCCTTTCGACTCTCCTCACTCTTTTCTATCTCAGTATCACTGGAGAGCATACCAAACTGTATCTCAATTAGGCAGACCCCTCTTCCAAGCCCAGGGACTGGAATCGTAGATGCATAATCTTTTCTGTGAACTTTAGGAAACACCCGTCTCCCTGTCAGGGAGTGATATAAGACGTAATTCTGAAAAAGAAAAAAGAAGAAGGAGACAGGGATATCTCCCTTGGCTAGGCTGAAATCTAAGATAAGACCTTCTCCCTTTTCTTGTCGCTTCCCATTTTTAAAGGTCTAATCAGAATCCTATTTCCATGGCACAGAGCCTGGCATATAGGAGGCACTTAAGTTTTGAATGAATGAATGATTGATTGTTGCACTCTTTGACTGATCTCTCGAGTAGCTAACTGGAAGCTTGATAAAGAACATGACCATCTTTTCTTCTTATTTCTTGCTCACCAAAAATGTCATAAACACATAACAGATACTTGTTAAACAAATGAATGCATGTATCCAGGTATCTGAATTGCTACAAAACTCATTATAAAATAATCTTCCAACAGTCCAAAACTTGGCTGCTTCTTCAGCAACATCATCTAAGATTAAAAAAAATAATAAGGCTGGGCGCGGTGGCTCACACCTGTAATCCCAGCACTTTGGCAGGCCAAGGCGGGTGGATCACAGGTTCAGGAGATCGAGACCATCCTGGCTAACACGGTGAAACCCCGTCTCTACTAAAAATGCAAAAAATTAGTTGGGCGTGGTAGCAGGTGCCTGTAGTCCCAGCTACTTGGGAGGCTGAGGCAGGAGAATGGCGTGAACCCGGGAGGTGGAGCTTGCAGTGAGCCAAGATCGCGCCATTGCACTCCAGCCTGGGCGACAGAGCAAGACTCTGTCTCAAATAATAATAATAATAATAATAATAATAATAATAATCATCATCATCATGAAGCTAATGGGCTGGATGTGGTGGTTCATGCTAGTGATCCCAGCATTTTGGGAGGCCAAGGTGAGAGGATTACTTGAGCCCAGGAGTTTGAGACTAGTCTGGACCACATAGCAAGACCCTATCTTCACTTTTTAAAAAATTAGCCAGTTGTGGTGGCATGCCTTGTAGTCCTAGCTACTTGGGGGACTAAAGCAGGAGGTTGGCTTGAGCCCGGGAGGTCAAGGCTGCAGTGAGCTGTGATTGTACCATTGCACTATAGCCTGGGCGACAGAGCGAGACGCTGTCTTAAAACAAAAAATTGCTGATGGATTCCCAGGCACCACCTTAGACTTACTGGACTATAAACTCTAGGGATGGGTTTCAGATTCTCTATTTTAACCCCCAATCTTTCACTCCTGGCTGGTGATTCTGATGTAACCACCCTTACAGATGATTATGGTACAGAGTTTGAGGACCACTGGTTTTCCTTTCCTATCCCAGGATCCCATTGTAACTTTTTTTTTTTTTTTTTTCTGAAGTGGCCTCTTGGCTGCTCTGTGGGTGATCTTATCTGTGAGTACACACTATTTCACACTGATAAGCCACCCTGACTCTCCAGCAGCTGCCCCTGGCTTTAATCCTATTAATAAACCTGTCCCCTGGCCTCCGAAGATGTGCCCTTTATCTTGCCCATTAAGGCTGCAGCAAGCAACTTTTCTTTGCTTTCCACCACAACTCAGTTTTATTACAAAGTTCTGCTCTCTTTTGGAGAAATAGACTTGATGCTCACACTTTCAATCACTAGGTCCTTGCTGGCCAAACGGCTCATCCTGTGTTTTTATGGGGCTCTAGAGAGTCCACCATACACCATATTGTAGAAGTAGCAGCTGGAGAAGGAATTAGCATTGGATCACCCCCTTTTATGGAAGACTCTGTGGTAGGCATGCTACAGGCATTTAATTTTTATGCCAATGAGTGGGTGTTGTTATCCCACTTTTCAGGTGAAAAAACTGAGGTCAGAGAGATTAAGCAAACACCCTGAATATCAGGATTTAAAGCCAGGTTTGTAAAATTCCAGAGTCCCAGTGTGGAGCCTGAGAGGGCTTGGGATGTAGAGGTGTTTGCACCCAGACCATGGAAGACTGGGGAGCATCAGGATCAGGATTCTAGGCAGGCCCAGTCAGTAGAGTGGGCTGACCAGCAGCTATCAAATGCCAGAGAAAGAAAAATTCAGTTTCAGAAGGTAGAAGCAGGCATTGTAGGAATGGCTCAAAGCATCAAGTTCAAAGGGAGTTGGACAAGATGCTGGAACTAGATCTGACTTGGGGGGATGGACCCTTGGCCAGGAGGGACTCAGCGGATGAGCTGGGAGGGTCTGGCTGAGGATTGAAAGAAACTTATAAAAGGGCTCCTGAGGCCGAACATGGTGGCTCACTCCTATAATCCCAGCACTTTGGGAGGCCGAGGCGGGCGGATCATGAGGTCAGGAGATCAAGACCATCCTGACTAACGCGATGAAAACCCGTCTCTACTAAAAATACAAAAACAAAGTTAGCTGGGCATGGTGGTGGGCGCCTGTAGTCCCAGCTACTCGGGAGGCTGAGGCAGGGGAATGGCATGAACCTGGGAGGTGGAGCTGGCAGTGAGCAGAGATCGTGCCACTGCACTCCAGCCTGGGCTACAGAGCGAGACTCCAACTCAAAAAAAAAAAAAAAGCCTCCTGAGCCTCTGCCTGTGGGAAGGAAAGAGCAGCCTACGTCACTTGGGCAGCAGGTCTGCAAGCTGATCCGGGTCGTAATTTGTCACCAGTTAAGCTTGCCATTTAATGCAATCATTCAACAAGCATTGATTGAGTCCCTTCTGTGTGCTGGAGATGCCGGGTGCTGAGAAAACAAGGCAGCAAAGGTCCCTGCTATTTTGGAGCATATGTAATACTCTATTAATAATCATTATCATAGCAACCAACAGTCATTCAGCACTTAAGTGCTAGACACTGTTTTAATTACTTTATGTATATTAATACATTCAATCTTAACAACTACCCTATGAGGCGAGTACTATTATTATCTCTAATTCACAATAGAGAATGCTTTTGTTTGGAGAAGTTGTGCCTCATGCACGTTGGAGAGAGGCTGGGTGTAGGGGCTGGTGGCTGTTGGCTTCTGATCCACTGGGCTCTGTAGCCTCCCATATGGAGGTCACTTGCCATTTCTCTCAAGTTCCTTCAATAGCTTTTGATAACTTCAGTTTCATTTACCACGTTTTGTACTCTTTATTGTTCTCACAGGCATTTCTCAAACAGTCTGCTTTTTAACATGTAGAGCACTTAATTGGCCTCTGTGGTGAAAAGGCAGGCACCTGCATTTTCTAGAATGTCATCTGTATGCAAATTTCCAAATAGCCGAGTAGTCATTCCGCTGCATGGAAATCAGGGGTCCAGGGAGACCCACTCCTAGCTTCATCACTGACCCGTCCCTGCTCCTGTGACCTGAGATGTTGATTTGGCATCTGTTCAATGGTTTGGTTCAATATGACATGCTTTGCTTTTCTTTCTTCCTAAGTGCCCAACACAGTGTGGGTGCCGAAAGGATAAGAAGTGAGGAATCTGCCTTCGAGAAGTCTGCAGGCTAGCCATGGAGGCAAGAAGTACCCAGGATGAAATACCGGTGAAATACAGCAATGCATAATTAAGTACTAAATCTATAGTGAGCTATGGGATTGCCAGACGCTGCTCAGGTTCAAAGAGGGGAAATGACAGCATGGATTTCTGGAAGGATAGAGGTGAGCTAGGTTTTGGAAGATATGGATAGGTGGAAGTAAAAAGGGAGGACATTTCAGGCAAGAGTCCTGCAAAGGCAAAAGCACAGTGGTCAGGGAATGGCTTGACTTCTAAAAATCAAGAAGGAGATTGGATTTCCTGGAGTGAAGGCTTTTAGTGGTGTATAGATGATAAAAAGCCTTCAGGACTACTCCGACAATAGCAATAGCTCATATTCAAGGGCTTGAAATGTGCAAAGCACCATTTCAACTCTTTATTTTGATCCTCAAGACACTTAATAAAGTTTGTGGTATCTTCGTTGTACTTTGTGGAAACCAAGTCTTAGAAAGCTGATGTAACTTGCCTCAAGCAGCAGTGTAATGACAGAGGTGGAATTTGAACCTGGGCAGTCCAATGTCACCCTCCAAGCTATGTTATATTCCTAATATTGCCTCACATTTTCCAGATGAGAAAAAAAAAAAAAAAAACACAGGGAGGAAGTTAGCTCTTCTCGGTTGCAGACCACAGAACCCACTCAAGCTAGTTTAAACAGAAAGAAATTTATTCAATGCTACAAGGGAACACACAGACTCTTTCAAAGGGCTGAAAGTTGGCCTTGCCAGAAACCCCACTGCAGGGCTGGTTCTTTGCACATCCCACTGTTGCCACCTCTGGGCATGGGCACCAAGCTCTTCTTACTGACTCTAAGCACAGTTCTGATGCCCTGAGAGCCACCTGCCTCCATTGCCACCATTGCCAGGCAGATGGGCACTACCTGGTGCCATCTTCCTCACGTGTTGGGCTTCTGAATTGATATTTCACATAAGCACACCTGATTCTCAGAGAATTAGACAAGCAAGTTTTGGGTCTGCCCTAGTGGGGAGGCAGGACTCGTCAGTGGGAAATGCCCCTGACATAGGAAAGCTATTGTCCAAGATGTGCTATGCAACTGGGAAACATGACATTTTTTCCATAATGTTAATAAATACTCGAGCTGGCCTCCAGGCCTGAGCCAGTCTGGTTCCAGGGACCATGCTTATAATGATTATACCATGGCTTGCAAATGATAGTCCCTGGTCTGAGGTGGGGCTGGCTAAAAGAGAATCACCTGGGAAGTTTATTAAAAACACAGGGTCCCAGGCCTCTCCTCCAGAGATTCTGATTCAGTGAGTCCAATCAAGGTCTGGGGATTTGCATTTCCTAAAACCCTTCCAACCATTTTAATGTGTAGCCAGGCTTAGGAGTCAAGACTTTGCATGGTATTCTCAATGACACTTTTCTTAATTCCAAAATATGCTTTATATATTAAGGCTGTAGTTCTCAGCTGGGGGCAATTTTCACCCCACTCCTTAGGGGGACACTTGCTGGAGTACAGTGGCACGATCTCGGCTCACTGCAACCTCTGCCTCCTGGGTTCAAGTGATTCTCCTGCCTCAGCCTCCCAAGCAGTTAGGACTACAGGCGCGCACCACCACACCCAGCTAATTTTTGTATTTTTAGTAGAGACAGGGTTTCGCCATATTGGCCAGGCTGGTCTCGAACTCCTGACCTCGTGATCCACCCACCTTGGCCTCGCAGAGTGCTTGGGTTATAGGCATGAGCCACCGCGCCCAGCCCAGAGATACTCTTAAACATCCTACAGTGCACAGGGACATACTGCCGAAACACAGAATTATTCAACTCCACATATCAATAGAGTGAAGGCTCAGAAACCTTGTATTACAGGGTGCTTGATTTTGCTGAGACCTCATAGTATCATTCTCTCCAAAGGTGTTGTGCTCCCGTTAAGACAGAATGGCTTGTAAGAGCTTAGGAGATGCCAGTCCCTTTAAATCTTGACCATTTGAAACATAACCCCAGTGTTCCTGTGTCATTTCGTAGAGAGAAAAGTTTTCAGAGCAATGTCACTGTGACCACTTGGTATCCTCTGTTCTCTGGCTCTTAAATTCCACCTGCTCTCACTATGATTCAGTATCTGATAAAAGCCCTGGAAAAGTGTCTCTGCTGTTGCAGTCCGCAGCCCTCTTGATAATAAAGCTTCAGGGAGGTGGCATAGGGTAGTGGTTTTAAGCATGGGCTTTAAAGGAAGATCTGAGTTAGAAACCCAGCTGTGCTACTCACCACTCTTGGGCAAGTTATTTAACCTCCCCAAGACTGTTTCTTTCTCTATAAAATGGAAATGGTGACAATGCTTACTTACCTGGACTGTGGTGTGGATGCAAGGAAAGAATCACATGTCTCAGTCAGCTCTTGCTGCAATAACACCATGTAACAATCATCCTCAGAATTTCAATGGCATACCACAATAACTATCTATTTCCTGTGCGTGTATCGGCAGGTTGGCTATAGTTCGGCTGACGTAGGCTGGGTTTGCCTCTAGCCCTGTGGATTGGTGAAGGTCTGTTCTACGTATCTCTCACACTTCTTGGACCAGCCACTACCCAACACTTATTCTTTATAGAGCAAAAGGAAGAAGCTCAAGAGGGCAAGCCCGAGCAAATAAGCACATGTCAAACTTTCATTCACAATATTTGCTTTTATCCCACTGGCCAAAGTTTAAATCCCAATGGCCAAAACTCAGATTGATGGGACTAGAAAGTATACCTTGCCTACAGTAAGAAGGAGAGAGGAACAATACTCTAAATTACTCATATATAACGAGGGTTCTAGAAGTATTTTCTGTTGTCCTTAATGCTGGAAGTCATTACTTTGAGCTAGCTTAGTCTTTGTTCTTCCCTAACGTGGTGCTCTAACCTCTGTCTTGATCCATGTATGCGTCACCTTCACCCTTTTCCCTGTGAACCAGTCTCAGATCTATTCCTCTGGTCCTTCCAGGGGTCTCAGTTTCCTCTTCTGCACCTTCTTATTGAGTTGTGTAAATAAGCAGCTCATCCTCTGCTGCTGCCTGGTACCCTATCACCAGTAGGTACAGTTGATTTGAATCCACTCTGGACTTGGTTTATTGAAACTTCTCCACAGTCACTTACTCTGTATTTTACTTAAGTTCTTCCTGTCTTTCTAGGAAGTGGTCAACCAGAAAACCTTTCTATTTATTTTTTTAAATTTTTAATATTTTTAATTATTGTGAACACATACTAGGTGTGTATATATTTATGCAGTACTTGAGATGTTTTGATACAGGCATGCAATGTGAAATAAGCACATCTTGGAGAATGGGGTATGTATCCCCTCAAGCACTTATCCTCTGAGTTACAAACAATCCGATTATACTCTTTAAGTTATTTTATAATGTACAATTAAGTTTGTGTTGACTATAGTCACCCTATTGTGCTATCAAATAGTAGGTCTTATTCATTCTTTCTAGTTATTTCTTTTGGTACCCATTAACCATCCCCACTTCCCCCCTAGACCCTCAATACCCTTACCAGCCTCTGGTGACTATGCCTCTACTCTCTATGTCCATGAGTTCAATTGTTCTAAGTTTTAGATCCCACAAATAAATGAGAACATGTGATGTTTGTCTTTCTGTGTCTGGCTTATTTCACTTAACATAATGATCTTCGGTTCCATCCAAGTTGTTGCAAATGACTGGATCTCATTCTTTTTTATGGCGATATAGTACCCATTGTGTATATGTACCACATTTTCTATACCCAGTGATCTGCTGATAGACCCTTAGGTTGCTTCCAAATCTGGCTATTGTAAACAGTGCTGCAGCAAACACAGGAGTGCAGATATCTCTTTGATATACTGATTTCCTTTCTTTTGGCTATATACCCAGCAGTGGGTTTGCTGGATCATGTGGTAGCTCAATTTTTAGTTTTTTTGAGGGACCTCCAAACTGTTCTCCATAGTGCTTGTACAAATTTACATTCCAACCAACAGTGTCCAATGGTTCTCTTTTCTCCACACCCGCGCCAGCATTTGTTATTGCCTGTGTTGTGGATACAAGTCGTTTTGATTGGGATAAGGTAATATGTCATTGTAATTTTGATTTTCATTTCTCTGATGATCAGTGAGATCGAGTACGTTTTCATATGCCTGTTTGCCATTTGCAGGTATTCTTTCAAGAAACGACTATTCAAATCTTTTGCTTATTTTTTGGATCAGATTACTAGATTTTTTCCTGTAGAACTGTTTGAGCTCCTTATATATTCTGGTTATTAATCCCTTGTCAGATGGGTAGTTTGCAAATACTTTTTCCCATTCTGTGAGCTGTCTTTCACTTTGTTGATTGTATCCTTTGCTGTGCAGAAGCTTTTTAACTTGATGTGGTTCCATTTGTGTGTTTTTGCTTTGATTGCCTGTGCTTGTGGGATATTTTTCGAGAAATTTTTTTCCCAGACCAATGTCCTTAAGATTTTCCCCAATGTTTTCTTGTAGTAGTTTCATAGTTTGAGGTCTTAGATTTAAATCTTTAATCCATTTGGATTTGATTTTTGTATGTGGCAAGAGATAGGGATCTAGTTTCATTTCCCTGCATATGGATATCCAGTTTTCCCAGCGCCATTTATTGAAGAGACTGTATTTTTGCCAGTGTATGTTATTGCCACCTTTGTAAAAAATCAGTTTTCTGTAGGTATGAATTTGTTTCTGGGTTCTCTATTCTGTTCCATTGGTCTATGTGTCTGTTTTTGTGCCATTACCATACTATTTTGGTTACTGTAGCTCTGTAGTAAAATTTGAAGTCAGATAATGTGATTTCCCCAGTTTTTTTTTTTTTTGTTGTTGTTGTTGGTTGTTTGTTTCTTTTTGTTTAGGATAACTTTGGCTATTCTGGGTCTTTTGTGGTTCCATATAAATTTTAGCATAGCTTTTTCTATTTTTGTGAATAATATTGTTGGTACTCTGATAATGATTGCGTTGAATCTGTAGATTGCTTTTGGTAGTATAAATATATTAACAACATTAATTCTTCCAGTCTATGAACATGGGATATGTTTTCATTTTTTGGTGTACTCTACAATTTCTTTCATCAGCGTTTTATAGTTTTTATTATAGATATCTTTCACTTCTTTGGTTTAGTCAATTCCTGGTATTTAATTTTATGTGTATCTATTGTAAAAGGGATTACTTTTTAAAATTTATTTTTTACATTGTTCACTATTGGCATGAGAAATGCTATGATTTTTGTTTGTTGATTTTGTGTCCTGCAACGTTACTGAATTTGTTGATCAGTTCTGATAGTTTTTTTTTTTTTTTGTAGAGTCTTGAGATTTTTTCAAGTATAAGATCATATCATCTGCAAACAAGGATAGTTTGACTTCTTCCTTTCCACTTCGAATGTCCTTTATATCCTTTCCTTGTCTGATTGCTCTAGCTAGGACTTCCAGTACTGTATTAAATAACAGTGGTGGAAGTAGGCATCCTTGTCATGCTCCGGATCTTATAGAAAAGGTTTTATGTTTTTCCACGTTCATTTTGATACTAGCTGTGGGTCTGTCATATATGGCTTTTATTATGTTGAGGTATATTTCTTCTATACCCAGTTTTTTGAGAGTTTTTAATTATGACATGATGTTGAGTTTTATCAAAAGCTTTTTTCAGCATCTGTTGAAATGATCATATGGTTTTTATTCTTCATTCTTTTGATATGATGTATCATATTGATTGATTTGCATTTGTTGAACCATCCTTGCATCCCAGGGGTAAATCCCACTTGGTCATGATGCATGATCTTTCTAAGGTATTGTTTACTTTAGTTTGATAGTATTTTGTTGAGGATTTTTGCATCAATATTTATCAGAGATATTGGCCTGTAGTTTTCCTTTTTGGTGTGTCTTTGTCTGTTTTTGGGATCAGGATTGGTGTTAGCTTTTTAAATGTCTGATAGAATTCAGCAGTTAAGCCATCAGACCCGGGCTTTTCTTTAGCGGGGGACTTTTTATTAAGGCTTTGATCTCGTTACTTGTTATTGGTCTGTTCAGATTTTGGATTTCTCAGGAAACCTTTCTGAGTGGGTTCAACCTTCAGAAATCAATTCTCGTCATCATTATTCTTTTCCTTGCTCTGATTGTTGAACTATTCTTCTGTAGGGTGGCTACCCTCTTTCCATGACTTGATCTGGCCATGTGGACCAGACTTGGAAATCAACAGGGTTCTTAGGCAATATTTGATGGTATTAAGAGTTTTCAATAATAATTATCTATATTCCCAACAAATGATAAAGAATAGATTTCTGTACATAGAGAAGCAATATAGCACTGTGTCTGAGCACATAGGCTTGTGAGCATTAGTTCTCAATCTTGGCTACACCTTATAATTGCTGAGAACATTTAAGAAATATTGGATGCCTGAGTCCCACACTCAGGGATTCAAATTTAATTGGTTTGGGGCATGGCCTGGACATCAGGATTTTAAAGAGCTTCTCATGATTCTAACATGCGAAGTTGGAAAGTGCTGCTTTAGAGTAGGTCAAAAGTTATTTTTAAACCTTGGCTTTGCACTTAGGAGCTACAGCTTGGTCAAGCTACTCAGTCTGTTTGAACCTAATGTCCTCGCCTGTAAAATAAGGCTGATAATATGCACTATCCCAGGTTATGTAAAATAGAATGAAATGGCCATATAACAAGCATGTACTGAACATCATTATATTCCTTTAAAATGGATTTTTTTTTAATTGATGAGTGGTGGTTTCATTAATGAAAATTAGGGCAATATAGAAAAAGAGAGAGAGAAAAAAAAAACACTCTAAGTTCTACTCCTGAAACTTTTCATGTATTGCCCTTAATTTTGGGGCTTTTTCATGCTGCATATATTTTTATTTTGCTTTTAACCAAGGTGGAAATCATCGTGAAATGCAATTTGTACCCTGCTTTTCTTCACTCAGCTGTTATGTTGATGAGGTAATAATCATAATTTCAGATTTGCTAAGGTTTCAGAATCCTGAATGTCTTACAAAGTCAAGTTAGAGCTCCTGGATTGAGAGTCACAGAGAATTGTTGGCCTCTCTTCTTGTGATTTTCCTGGTGACAGTTTGGTCCCTAAGAGGCCATCTTTGCATGCTCCAGAGCTCTGTGTTCAGGGATCAGCCCCGAGGGCAAGTGTGCACCAGTCTAAGCTGACTTTTCATCTGGAAAATCCTGCTGCTCTTTGCATTACAGGAGGGATGCAATCTACCAAATATGGTGCTATTTTTATGAGGGATTAAACTTGACGGGGATAAGAGCGTCTCCTCTCTGTTGCCACTGTGCAGGGATGTCCGCGTTCACCCCATTCTGTCACTAGCCCAATTTTCCTTCGATGTCCCAAGGCTCCCACCCTTCCTTTCCAATCATACAAACAGTGTCTTGACTCACGGCAGAAAGAAACAGTCCTATTTTCTGTCCAGTCGCACTCATCTACACACCCCTTCTGGAGTTTAAGGGTTGTTGAAGAGATAGTGTGATGGATGGAGAAGAGAGTGATCTTTGGGATGTAGCATTTGAATCTAAGAGCTGCAACTTGATGTTTGACCTTCAGAGAGTTGTTAAACATGCCAAGCCTCCATTTTCTCACCTTCAAAAAGGGGAACCAAGCAGCAGTCTACCTCAGAGAATTGTGTGAAAGTTAACAATGAACTCATTCATTCATTCAAAAATATTTATTGAGCACCTGTTATGTGCCACACACTGGGTTAGGTGCTGGGAATATGGATAAGCAGAAGCCAGAAGGTTCATACCTGTATGGAATTTGCAGCTTGGTGGGGTGGGGGATGGGGGTGCAGCTAGGACGTGCTTAAAGCACAGATTACAATCCTGTGTGGTCCAGGTTTTGATGGGAGGCCCAAGATACTCTGGAAGTGCATCGCAATGATACCCGATTTGGTTTGGGAGGCAGGATTTAAAAAATCAATACAGTGAAGTGCACTGATGTAGCAAATGAATTCTCACTGCTTCTCTTTAATCATAAAGAGGTGCTGGGTAAAATATAACAAGTAAAAGAAGTGTAGCTGAGTTCGGAAAAAAGAAGGGAGAGCTTCAAGCAGCAGAAAGAAAGAGGAAATGAAAAGCTCCCGTGACGAACAGGAGCTGCAGCTCAGCAGTCCCAGGCGTGTCCTGTGTGTGCGCAGCTCCCGGCTTCACGCGAAACTTACCCACCAGGGAAATGGGAACTCAAAACCCTCCACCTGCTGGCTGAAGAGTGCAGCGCGGAAGCTGAACTGCCGTCTGGGCCTTAGGTGGGAAGAGTGTCCTCTTTGAGCAGCTGAAATCACGTGGGGCCCTGTCGGTGGAGGTTCTGACTCTGCCCATTACAAGGTGAGGGAGCTGGAAGTGGAGGGATTCACGCAGAAACTGGGGGCACACCTGAGATCACCCACGGAGCCCCTCCCCGCCCCAGGGCACCTGCCTGTGCTGCGCTGGGAGCCTTTGTGTAGGCTGCTTCCTCTGCTAGAGGGCTGGCTCCCTCTCCCCATCACAGTCATTACCTCCCCCCAGCCCCCGACTGGCTTCACTGGCGAGTGTCTTGACTCCAGTGTCATTTCCTCTGAGAGGTTTTCCAAGATTCGATCAGGGGCTCCCATTCTGCTTTCCAGATTCATGCCTTTCCCCATTCATAGTCCTTGCTACAAACACAATTTAATAATTGTGTCACTTTTGTTACATGACTGCCTCCGCCCCTCACTGAACTGTTAGATGACAAAAGTAGGAACCACACACACCTGTGTCCTTTTAACTACATTTTATTATTCCTAGGGTAGTGCCGGTGTCTAGTTCCCAAGAAATAAGTATCGAATGAATGAATGAATGAATGAATGAATGAATGAATGAATGAACTTGTTAACCCTCAATGAACATGGCCCCTGCTCCTATTTCCTACCAACCCTACCTGGAAATAAAACAGTAACAATTTATTATTTATTTATTTTATTTACAGTTTCCTTCACAACCTGTAGTTACTGGAGAGTGAAAATATGTACCCTACTATGGCAGTGGTGCTCAAACTATAGTGTCCATCAGTGTCACCAGGAAGGCTTGGTGAGACACAGATCGCTGGGCTCCACTCCCAGAGTTTCTGACACAGTAGGCGTGGGCTGGGACTCAGGATTTGCATTTCTCACACCTTCCCAGGTACTGTTGAAGCTGAGGTCCGTGGACCACACTTTGAGAACCACTGCTGTACAGCATCATGATTTAGATTTATGGGATTTTCAAGCCAGAGCTATGAAATACACTACCAATAACACTATAGCTTTATATCCTTAAAAGACATCACACATGGGCGATGAACATGACCCATGCCTGATGACACAGAAGTGCTCCTCCTGGGAAAAGTGGGCTTTCTGTTTCCCTTGTAAATAGGGGAGAAATTGGAAGGGCTCAGAGGTCGGGCTCTGGAGTCAGATCTGCCCGGGTTGCAACTTTTGCCACTCCCTGCGAGTACTAGATCTTGCGAATGTTATGGAACCTCTCTCAGTTTCCTAATCTCTAAAATGGGATGAATTGTAGGATCTGCTTCCCAGGGTGACTGAGCAGTAAAGATGTTTTGACGGCACCTGGTGTGTAGTGAGTACTCTCCAAATGTTAGTTATGATGGGGAAAGTAAGGCATAGCTAACAGCATCTGCCTGAGGGTGTCTGTACACACTGTCTCATGTAAGTCTCCCAGCAATGCTTTGAAATAGGTATTATTAGCCCTATTTTATAAGGGAGGAAACCGAGGCACTGAGTGGGTAAGTGATGTAAGAATGCATATACAGGAAAAACGTGTAGGGTTGCACCACACTCTGTTTTTCTGGCAATGCCTGCCCTCCTGGGACTGCCAGGAAGCAGGTGTCTTGGTGGGACCGACAGCCCCCACAGCATGGAGGGGGGTGTTCCTGTCCATCCCATCAGACCAAGGGTCACTCATCACCTAGTCAGTTTCCTTTTTCTTTCCGCGTGTGTGCACACCATTCTGATATCCTCTTCCCAGACCTGCCGAGGCTGCAGCTCTGTCCTTTTTCATCCCCACTGAAGGATGAGCCTGACACAGAAAAATTTCAAAGGACTCCCTGCCAGCTGGGCTGCACTGTCTGTCTATCACGCTTAGAGACTGACGATCTTGGCAGGCTTCACCCGCATGACAGGGACAGTGCTCCCCAGGAGAGCTGTGCCAGACAGGATCGGACGCTTACAACTGCCCAGATCCCCTCCTTTCAAGTAGGCCTGCGAGCAGCTGCCTGACTTGCAAAAGAAACAGGCCCTTGGCTCCTGTCCCAGGGAGGGATGTGGCTTTGGTTCTCATTTTCCCAGTGGAGGCTAAGTGAAAGTGACAGTGTCCTCTTGAAACGACAGTTGTGACTGAGAGGTTTTGAGTTGGCCCAGGGTCCTGATCTTAACTGGTTTGGATAAAATGCCTTTGAAGCATTTTATGCAGAAGGATCCTGGTGAGAATGGGGCTGAGATGCAGGTGTGCAGGTGGCTGGGACTGCACTCTGGGCTTGATGGTTCCTTAGCTTTGTGGCCTCAGATGAATCACCTGAATGCTCTGGAATCTTAAGGACCTGCTGGAGGGTGGGACCACCTTGGCCTGGCAGGTGGGCAAATACCCTTCCTTGACTGGGGGGCTTTTGCACATGGATAATATAGGCACCCTTTTCCGAGGCATGAAGTGTGGATGATAGAAAGTTGCTGGAACCTTGTTTTATTCATTTAATTTTTTAAAACAATGGATTTTGGGATGCCCCTTATGGCTGCCCACTGCTCTCAGAGTGAAGTCCAGGATGGCTTACAAGGCTATCTCAGCTTGGGTTGGCCTAGAGGTAGACCAATGAGGTAATGGATGTGAGACCAGGTCTTTCTTTTGAGAAAGGGCTCAGGAAACACCCAGATAGGGGTGTGAAAGTGAAACAAGGAAGGAAAAGAACCAATAAAGGGTCACTACCAAGCAAGGGACCACTGTGTACATCTAGAGCTAAATCCTGCCAGGCAAAGATGAAGAGTAGCACAGAACACACATGTCAGCATTATCTCCCCCGAGGGGTGAGGGAGCTGGGGTATTTATCCATCCACCCCTGCTCAGCCATTGATTGGAGGATTCTGGGGGTGGGGAGCGTGAATTCGCTGGCACTGCTGAGAGTGGGGACAAGGTGGGATCCAGACCCAGAAAAAGCCCCCAGCCAAAGCAGAGCAGGTTCTGGCATTTGGAAGTCAGACATCTTTCATTGAAGAAGGGGAACCAACAGTGTCTGCTGTATCATCTGGAGTCTGACTCAGCCTACCCCTTGAGCCTTATCACCCCCCTCCCCCCCCCCACACATACCTCTCACACCCCACAACCCACATATACAACTTGCAAACCCCATAATCCACACTGATGCACAGCAAATACACACAACCCCTCACACCCTATAGCCCCACCACATAACCCAAAATACATACTCAATGAGTGCCACTAACAACATACAATCTGCCACAGGCTTACATACATACAATATATAGCACACACAACCCACCACACAGCCATACAGCCCACAGCCCATACACACACAGAGCCCCTCCCATATAACCTAAAACTCATACTCACACACACACAACCTACAGCATACACACATACAACCTGCAACATAAGCATAACACACCACCCCCACATAACAACACTTCATACACAACTCCCCACAACCTAAAACCCACCCACATAACCCAGAATATAAAGCCATACATCCACATGTATGTGACCTACAAGGTACATAACCCACACCACACACAACTCACAACACACACAACCACAACATACACAAACACAACTCACAACCACTCCCACATACCCTCAAACACACATGCAACCTATTAACAGACACATAAACCTACAACCTGCACACACACACAGCTCACACAGCTACAACACTCTCTCTGTGTGTGTCACACACACATACACACACACACACACACACACACACACTGGACTTTTGAAAGTTCATTTAACATGCAAAGCTCTCTCTTAATTCCTGATCCTTAGAATACTCTCTTCCTTTTACTGGGCAAACCACTCTTGCCTCTCCAGGTTTCAGGTAAACTCAAGTCTCCTTAGACAGGACATCTTGACCAGTTTCAGTGGGGTTGGTTCCTGTCCCTATAAGCACCCTCAGCACCTTGCACTTCCTTGCTCCTGACAATTATCCCATTTGAATCCTGAGATAGTTTGGACTTGTCTCTGCTCAAATCTCAAATTGAATTGTAGTCCCCAGTGTTGGAGGTGGGACCTGGTGGGAGGTGATTGGCTCATGGGCATGGATCCCTCAAGAATGGCTTGGCTCATCACCTTGGTGATAAGTGAGACGTCTCTTACTCTGAGTTCACACAAGATCTAGTGGTTTAGGCCGGGCACTGTGGCTTACTCCTGTAATCCCAGGATTTTGGGAGGCCGAGGTGGGCAGATCACGGGGTCAGGAGATCGAGACCATCTCAGCTAACACAGTGAAACCTCGTCTCTACTAAAAAAACAAAAAATTAGCCGTGCCTGGTGGCACACGCCCAGCTACTCAGGAGGCTGAGGCAGGAGAATTGTTTGAACCTGGGAGGCAGAGGTTGCGGTGAGCCGAGATTATGCCACTGCATTCCAGCCTGGGCAACAGAGCAAGACTCTGTCTCAAAAAATAAAAAATAAATATAAAAAAAGCATATGGCATCTCCCCTTCCGCATGTCCCAGTCTCTCTCTCTTGCTCCTGTTCTCGCCATGTGATGTGCCGGCTCTCTCTTCATCTTCTGCCATGATTGGAAGCTTCCTGATGCCTCTCCAGAAACAGATGCTGCTCTGCTTCCTGTACAGCTTACAGAACCATGAGCCAATTAAACTTCTTCTCTTTATTAACTACCCAGCCTCAGGCATTTCTTTATAGCAGTGCAAGAAGGGCCTAATACAAATCCCCACTTTAAGGTTGGCTGTGCCTGCCAGATTGCAAACTCTAGAGGAGCAGCCCTCCCAACTCCCCCATCTAGGCCTTTTCCCCTAGCATCTAGAACAGTGCCTGGCGTATCATAGGTGCCCCATACGTATTTGCTGAATTCATTTGAAAAATAGTCTTTAACAATATATAGCGGCAACCTACCTACATGGCATTTCCTTATGTGTCCAGAAATTTCATTTGTTCCTTAGAACATGGCTAACATTAGTACCCGACTTTATGGGTGTGGAAAGTGAGGCTCATGGGGCTTGTGAGTTATTCGAGGATTTACATTCAGTCTGTGGTCTATGAGGACCACATTTTGGGTTTTATGTTCCCTGATCAGCACTTTTCCCATCTCACCCCACGAGACTGGACGTGAACCCCCTTAAAGTGCTCACCTTGGGACGCGCTGTGTTTACTAAGATCATGCCACTGTTTCTCAAAGCATTTTTCTTTTTCAAAATCAAAATATTTATTTTTTAAGTAGCAAGCAATATATGCTTTTCTACTTGATTTTTTTGGGGGGGTGAAAGGCCTTTAAAATGAGAAAAAAAATGTTTTGTTTTAGTTTTTAGGAAAAGCAGATTTTTTTTTTTTGGCTTTAGCTTTCTTATCTGTAAAACAGGGATAATAAAACAGGTCAGATTTCTTCTTTGTGGGTCTGTGACACTCCCGCTAGATCTAGGAGTCTTCTGAAACTAATGAGAAAAAATTTGCATGTATGTACATTTTTCTGGGAAGAAAATGTGGCTGTCAGAGAAAGTGTGGCTTCTCTGGCTGTCGGAGAAGGTTGTGCTCGATATGATGTTTACAGTAAGAGTGAATGAGGATTTGACAGGTGAATAAGGGAGGGAAGGACATTCCTAGAAAAGGGGTGTTATGGACTGAATTGTTTTTCTCCCCTTCAAATTCCTGTGTTGATAAGGTCAAGAAATCAGACCATCCTGGCCAACATGGTAAAACCCCGTCTCTACTAAAAATACAAAAAATTAGCTGGGCATGATGGTGCACTCCTGTAGTCCCAGGCACTCAGGAGGCTGAGGCAGAAGGATCGCTTAAACCCAGGAGGTGGAGGTTGCAGTGAGCCGAGATTGAGCCACTGCACTCCATCCTGGTGACAGAGTGATACTCTGTCTCAAAAAAATGAACAACAGCAAAACAAAACAAAAAAACCCAACAAATTCCTGTGTTGAAGTCCTAACCCCTAATATCTAAGAATCTGTCCTCAGGGTCCTTACAGTCCTCTGAAAGGTTAAATGAGGTCATTGCAGTGGGCCCTAATCCAATAGCTTTTTCAGAATATTAGAGCTATGTGACCCCAACATGTTTCTAGATATTCCATTAGAGCTCTTATGGAGGAACTGTGTTAAAATCTTTATGCAATGTCAGCAGATAACATAAATGTAAGAACCAACAATTACTTTTTAAGGAGTGCGGTAAGAGGATAGGAAAGAGGCAGTATACCTTGTGTATTCTGTATCTAACATTCAACAGTCTTATAAATTAAGAGATTTTAGTTGTAAAAACACATTGCTAGTGAGAGTTCAGTATAACAGGCATTTTCATCCACTGCTGGGGGTGAGGTGTCAATCGACCTAATCTTTTGGGGATGCAGTTTAACAAAACACATACAGACTTTCAAATGTGCATATCTTTGATCAAATAACTCCACCATTCGTCCTGTAATATGTTGGAAAATAAAGGATTATGAAAATCTGTAGCATAGAAGAAAGGATTATATAAATCTTAAGATAATCTTAGTAGGCCGCGAAAAATATTTGATAAAATCTGACATCTCTCACTGATAATAAAGGCTTGAATCTGAAAATGCATTTTTAAAAACATAACCAAAATATAATCAACCAAGGCCAACCAATGTTATACCTGTTAATACAGGGGGCTCTAAAGGCTTTTCTTTTCTTTTTTCTTTTCTTTTCTTTTTTTCTTTTTCTTTTTCTTTTTCTTTTTCTTTTTCTTTTTCTTCTCTTCTCTTCTCTTCTCTTCTCTTCTCTTCTCTTCTCTTCTCTTCTCTTCTCTTCTCTCTCTCTGCTTTTCTTTTCTTTCTTCAGAGTTTCTTTTGAAATGGTGTTTCAAGTGATTCTCCTGCCTCAGCATCCTGAGTAGCTGGGTCTACAGGCCTGCGCCACTACACCTGGCTATTTTTGTCTTTTTAGTAGAGACAGCATATCACCATGTTGGTCAGGCTGGTCTCAAACTCCTGACCTCAGATGATCCACCCACCTCTACCTCCCAAAGCGCTGGGATTACTAGCATGAGCCCCCAGCCTGGCCCCACTAAACACATTTCTACCAAATGTGGGAACAAACTGCTCTCTCAGTCATTGTATATTTACAATTGCTCACCAAGGCAATGATCGAAGAAAATGAACTAGGAATAAGTCTTGGAATCAACATGGAAAAATAATCATTACTTAAAATGATGAGAATATCTATGTAGAAAATCTCATAGAATCAAATAAAAACTTATAGAAGTAAGAAAAGAGTTTAGTCATTTGGCTGAATTTTACGTTTTTTTAAAAAACCAACAATAATCAGGTAGAAAATATTGTTTAAAAAGATTTCATTGAGTGTAGTTACCAAGTAATAGAAACCACCTAGCAGTAGATAATTGATATGCAGGACATAATGGAATATATTTATACAGTGTACTCAGTGTTTTAAAAGATGTATTTTAGAATGATATTCTTGGGATTCCTAAGCCACCTCCCACTAGATTAATCTATAAATTTAACATTAAGTTACAAACTTAATGTAAATTTTTAATGTGACAAAAATGATTCTAAATTTTGCATGAATAAATATGTGAGGACCCCGAGTTCCATGGATGAATTTTGTTTCTACATTTTAATCCATGTAATACTTTCTATAAAATGAAATTTATACATTGTTACCCAAAAAGCACTTATTTTAAAAAAAAAATTGTGAACAACAGATAGGAAGGGAATGGACATGACTGTAGCCATGCTGAGCTAACACAAGCTTTGTGCTTTTAGCAGAGCATAAGTACCAGTATGGCTGATACGATGCCTCATTACCAGAGAATTTCTACAAATGGTCCTTCTCTTCCTTAAAGGCTGATATGGGCTCTGATGCACCTGAAATGGGCATCATTTACACAGTGCGAGTCCCCTTAGGCCTAGTCACCTGCCCTTACCCCATTCCCCACTCCCCCATGCATTTATCCAAAAATTGAATGCAGAAAAATACACCTCATCTCTAGGTCTGGCCACTGGCAAACAGATCCTTGGCTCTGGGGATTTTGAGACTGTGAGATGGGAGACATTTGGTGGGCTTTGTCTTGGTTGTCACCTCTCTTCTTAGGGATGCTGCGAGGTCTCATGATTTAAGGACAGGTGAAGGGATGCAGCGACCCAGGGTTCTGCATTGTTAAGTGATAAGAGTTTTCAGGACAAGGGGAGCCTTCTTTGACTTTCTACATAATAACTCCCTCAGCAACTCACAGTAAAAAAAAAATCACGAGATTTCAGGTTTGAAAATGTTCTCAGGGTTTTAGACCCCTCTTCTCCCATCCTTCCCAGATGAATGCATTCTCCCCATGGCATTCAGTTCAAAGCTTTTTGGACACCTACAATGGACTAAGCGTAGTGTTTGCTATTTATCACTACTGCTTTTTGACTTATTTACCGTTCCTTTCCCTTACTAGAATGTGAGCCCCATATAGACAGGGACTTTGCCTGTCTTGTTCATTGCTGAATCTTCAGTGGCTTTAGCAGTGCCTGGCACATGGTAGGCCCCCAGTGGATGAAAAAATATATAGTTACTACTACCTAGAAGCTCACTAGTGGAAGTGAAGAAACTTCCTTTATTGGGAGAAAAGGGGACTATAAATCATTAAAGGGCAAGATGATAGTTCTCTAGTAAAGGTATATGTAAGTTGCAAAGAAACATAGGATAGAAAACCAACCCTGCAGGGGCTGTTGGAGAAGGTTGTGCATGGTCTGGTTCTTAGAGTAAGAGTGTGTATTTTTTAGGTAAATACAGAAGGGAAAGGCACTCATGGAAGGGGGATGTTATGAGCTGAATTGTGCTCCCCACCAAATATTGAAGTTCTAACTCTAACCTCTAGTATTTAAGATTGTGACTGTCTTCGGAGACAGGTGCTTGAAGAGTTTATTAGAGTTGAATGAGATCATTGGGGTGGACCCTAATTGCATAGGATTGGTGTCCTTGTAAGAAGGGGAGATTAGATGTACGCATACATACACATACACACACACACACACACAAAGAGGGAAGGGCACAAGAAGACACAAGGAGAAGACGGCCATCTACAAGCCCAGGAGAGAGGCTTCAGAAGAGACAACCCTACTGTCACCTTAATCTTGGACTTCCAGCCTCCAGAACTGTGAGAAAATACATTACTGTTGCCAAGGCTTTGGTGCTTGTGATAGCAGCCCCAGCAAACTGGTACAAGAAGGTAGCACGCATGAAAATGTGGAGGCGGAATGGAGTGTGGCTTCTTTGGGGACTCTGTCTTGCAGTATAACCGTAGGAAAACAGTCCTAGGAAGAGGGCTGATTGGCAGAGAAAGAAGGAAGAGCAGGGCTTTTCAAAATCATACGCTTGTACAAGTGAATCAGGACAGGTGTTGGACAATAGGGAGAGGTAGAGTCTGTGGCTTTACCTAAAGAGGATGGATATGTATTGATTCCAGCTGCTTATTGTCAATGAAGGCCAGATGTTGCTAGAATTTCCTATTCCTCGAGATAAGTCATAAATATGAATTTTGATATATAGTCTTATCATTCTGTAAAAAGTTGGCCACTAGTTTAATATTTCAAATTCAATTTTGGCCATAGTAGAAATATACGAAGCAGACAAAGTCTGTTGCCTGCTAAGTTGTAATTCCTGAACTAGCTAAGAACCCATTCATAAAGAATGAGGCATATGTGGCAAGGAATTTCAAATGTTATTAGTTGGCAGGAGGAATGGTTGATGAATTCTGAAGGAGAGAAAAAGACATGAACTTAACTGGTGGTGGTTTAGAGCATGAGACAGTGAACATTTTCTTAAAGGGCCAGAGAGTAGACATAGTTTTTGACTTCACGGGCTCCATGAGCTTCATCTCTCTTGCAGCTACTCAGTTCTGCTGTTGTGGCACGGAACTGCTGTAGACAATACGTAACCAAATGGCATGGTTGCATTCCCATAAACTTTATTTGCAAGACAAGCAGATGATGGGCCAGATTTGGTCCCATCCTTCCACTGGCTGTACTTGCTGCTCCCTGGTTTACAGGGCTGGAGGCTCAAACTGGAAAGAGGTGTTCAGAAAATAGGTAAGAGATGGACTGAAGCTGTGGTCGTGGGAATGAGGAGAGAGGGTGTGACAGATTCAAGAACTACTTAGCGGGTGACATTGTCAGGACTTGCTGATTGATGGGGTGTGTGGGAGAGAAAGAGAACTATGGATAATGCCCAGGTTTCTGACTTGACAGATGATGAGTTTGAATCCCGCTAATTTGCACGACCTCCCAAGCCAGCCCATTCCACATGGGAGGTACCTGTTGAATCCTTTCTCCTTATGGCCCCTATTTATCAGAAGAAACTTCTTAGATCCTAGGTATCCCTAGAATTGTCCTGCCCTGCCATTATGGCTGAAATTGAAAACTTCATTATATTCAGAGCAGAGGCAATGAGACAGTTTAATATCTGTTGCCTTCAGGTTATTGCAGAGTCTCTGGCTCCTGGTCTTGGGTTAGGAAAATGAATCTCTAAGCAATTAGAGCAACAAGGTGCTGCAGAGATCAGAGCATGCTAGGACTTAGGATGCCAATTAAAAAATCTCTATAGGTCCCCATTTCCCAGAGCAGTATGGAAAAACATCTGTTAAATTGTACTCTGAGCAGAGGTGGCACGGCCAGGCCTCAAACGCATCTGCCAGGCTCTCTAGTTCGTGCCTGCAAAGTCAGGAGCCCACTTTAATGTGCTCCAGGTGGCCACTGGAGCCATGGCTGGGTATCAGGGGATGCTGGACTCCTTCTCTCTTTACTCGGCCAGAGCCCACAGATGCGTCTTAGAAACAAGAGTGCTGAGGAGGATGAGCACCACGACCTGTGGCGGAGCTAATGAATTCTGCATACAGGTTTACAGTCTCTGCTGCAGCCGCTGCTGAAAAGCGTGTGCAAAATGGTCCTGGGGCACTTAACACTAAGAGAAGGAAAGGATCTATAGCCTAGCATGCAGGAGGCTGGGCGGGGCTGCTTCTGACTTTGGAGAAAAAAAAAAAAATGGTTAGCACTGGACTTTGAGAGATTGGCCCTGGAGGGTGGGAAGGAACCCACATAGGTTCTGACTGTTTATTTTGTGACCCGCCAGGCCTGGTCCTGTAGCTAGAGGTCGGTGAGACCTTGAAAATCCAAGAGGCTAAGGGAGATGCAGAAGGGTGTAGAAAGAAAGCTCATCCATTGAGCACTATGGCAGAAAATTTGTCCATTGACATGTATTTTATTATTGACTTCTAGTAACCCTAAAGGCAGCTGTAATATGTGTCAACTTAATACATGGACCTATAAATCAATTGATGGGATTGATTTATCACATCCCTGGGCTAAGGGGTACCCAGATAACTGATAAAACATTATTTCTGGCTGTGTCTCCAAGGGCATTCGCGAAGAGATTAGCATTAGAATCTGATGACTGAGTAAAGAAAATCACCCAAAAGCACTCCCTATGGCCTCTGCACCTGCCCATCTGCAGGCTCCCTCTAGGGGAGCCTGGCTAGGGGTTTGAGCAGTGGGTCAACCAAAGGAGTGAGCCACACCCCTGTCACATGCCTTGTGAGAGGGATAAGGGAACTCTCCTCTTTCACTGTGATACCTGCTTTTCTGCCCTAGTACATGGGCTAGGTGTGGGCTCTATGAAGAATCAAGGATCTTTGTACAAGCTGAAGGGAGCATGTGAGATTTTTTTTTTTTTTCTTTTTTGAGACGGAGTCTCACTCTGTCACTCAGGCTGGAGTGCACTGGCATGATCTTGGCTCACTGCAACCTCCACCTCCTGGATTCAAGCCATTCTCCTGCCTCAGCCTCCCAAGTAGTTGAGATTACAGGCATGTGCTACCACGCCTAGCTAATTTTTGTATTTTTAGTAGAGACGGGGTTTCACCATGTTGGCCAGGCTGGTCTCGAACTCCTGACCTCATGATCTGCCTGCCTCAGTCTCCCAAAGTGCTGGGATTACAGGCGTGAGCCACCACGCCTGGCTGGCATGTGAGATTTGCATACAAGTAGCGCTGCCCTGGGGCCAACATGACAAAGTGTAGCACCCTTACCAGTGAACAAAAGGGGGTGATACTGACTCAGTGAACCTAGAAGGGAAAATGCCATCATCCTGCTTCCCAAGGTTTTTACCTAGGCAGGGCAGTTACAGAAGAGATAGTCAATGTTTCCCTTCCTTCTTAGGAAACCTAATTGCCAATGCCACACCCCCTTCACAGACAGCCTAACCCACTGGTGACCACCACTTAATGAGACATATTACATATGGTCTTCTACGAGTCAGCTGCTAGTTGGCCAGAGAGAGAGGAGACACCTACCCACAAGCCAGAGGATTGGAACAGTTCAAGTGGCCAACTCTGGGTCTAGAGAAGCTTTCACAGTGGAGGCGGCTGTTGGCCTGGGTCTTGTGGAATAAACAGATTTTAGATAGGTGGATGCGGGAGTGATTCCAGGTGAGGAATTGGAGGCACAACATAAGAAAAACAGTGTGCAGATCAGTGAGAAAACTCCCAATGGAGACCCATGTTTCCTGTTAAACAGGGCAGATGGATTAATTCATTGGCTCTGTGCATGCCCAATCCTACACGACTTTATAGCTCCTTGTGCTAACATACTCAAGTATAATATATTTCCCCAACCTTTCCCTTTGGGCTTGGCCGTGTGTACTGCTTTGGCCAGTAGAATAAGGTGAGAGTTACAGCATTCCAGTTCTGAGCTAAGCCTTAAGGGGCCTCACACATTTCTGCCTCCTCTGTGTCACTGTGTGAATGTCATTATCACGTGATGCATCTACCTGGGACTGTCTTTTAGAGCTGGAAGAGAATGAGACACATCTGAAGCAGAGCCAGCCACTCCAGCCAAGCCTAGACGAATCAGCCAGGCCAGCTGAGCCTGCATTAGCGCAACTGCAGATGCATGAGCTACATAAATTCTTATTGTTGCACCCATTGGGATTTTACGGTTGTTACACAGCAGTAAGCATGAGACCTGTAGCCACAGTAAACTGAGAGAGGAGCAAAGGAATTTATGGGCATCAGCAAATTCTGAAAGGGTACATTTGCTTCTAAAGTCTGTATGTACAAGTTCTGGGCTATTTATACTAGCCTCTTTTTACTTTTTGTAAAAGCTTTCCAGAGAGAGTAGCTGATTTCCTCAAGGCCACGCAAATTGGCAGCAGAATCAAGGCTAAGATAGAACACCCCTTAGCTCCAGGAACAGAGTTCATCACATCACATGACTTTCCTGTTCCAGATATTCATGTACAGCATGGTCTGGAGACCAGGAAAACTTTCTTCTCTGGTTGGTGAGGTCTTAGGGTTTTAGCCAACACCAATGCTCAACCATTAACCGGATTGATACGGCCATTTGCCGTAACGTTTAGCAACCTCTCCATCAAACAAATGGCCAGAGAGGCTCCTGACACTTCTAGTGTCAAAGAGAGAGAAACCATATTCTGTAGCTTTACAAGGTTGTCTGAACGAGACCTATTAAAGGGACTGGAGTGAATTGAGGCTCTGTGGCGAAATCCATGGTGCTTCTCTGCCTCACAGTCCTTCAGAGTGTCCTCTGGATGGTAGAGTCGGATACAAAGGCAGGGAGAGGCAAACACAGAGCCATCTGGCTGTGTTACTCACCCACCCTGGTCCTTCATTTCTTCATCTGCCAGATAAGCCACTTTGCTACTCTGTAATTTTATCATCCAAAGGATTTCCATCATGAGTGACGGAAGGAGTAGGTGGGAAGATCTGGGGAGAATAGCAGGCTTGGTGTTCAGGTCAGGGATTCCCTCATTTTCCTTCTTCCCTTCTCACTATTATTCTGCTCTTAATTCTGGTTTTCTCTCCTGCTGGCAAATCTCCCTCAAAGGACCACGTCAACTGGTGCTTCTTCCACTTCCGAAACATACGCCCAAATGGGTCCCTCCTAACTTCTCCACTGCCCTCTCTCTGCAAAGCCTGCTAGGAGAAAATGGGCCAGTTGTATAACCTTTCTATGCCTCAGTTTCCCCCTCTGTGACATGGAGTTATTATGAGAGTATCATACATATATGGGGCTGTATATTATACATGTATATTACATCTATACATGTACTACATATATTACACACATATATGCATATATATAATGCTCACACATATGTAAATATGTAGACATGTCCGTGTACATGGAGGCATATGCATGTCTACATATAAATATAAATATGTGCATGTATACATATGTACATGTATACATACATATGTACATGTATACATGCATTTGTACACATGTATTCATATATACACGTACACATGCACATACGTGCACATATACTCCTGTTTTCACATGTACATGTGTATACACAATGCATGTACATGTGCACACACATATACATACATTTGTGTATATGTACACATGTGTGTGTATGTATATGGATGGATATACGTATGTACATATATTACATATACTATATGGGATCATGTTACACATGTGGGTTATTATATGAGAATGATGTATTCTATAATTGGTGAGAATTAGATGACTGATACAGACATGCAGTGCTTAGTGAAGTGTTGGGTGCATAATGAGTACTGAATAAACATGACCTATGATTAGCATCCTCACTGTAACCTTCTGGCAGAGAGGGTTATTATTTTTATTCTACCCAGGGGTTGATGTACTAGAGAGAGTAGGATATGAAGGAATATGAAGTCAACATCTTGGAGTGGTGAGCAGAACCCTTGAGTGTATCTTGACCACAAAACCTTCTCTATGGAAGGAAACTCTGGGTTTGGAGACAGATCTCCAGGGAATTACAGATGCGAGAAGAGAGCCCAGGAAGAGGGAAGAACATGGTCCAAGGCCCTGAGAAGGAATGATCATGGGGATCAAAGATCGGAAGGTCCAGCACAACTGGGAAAGCAGGGTATTGTGGGAAAGAATCAGGAGATGAGGTTGGACAGGAAAAAACCACAGCTTAAAACTGTGGGCTGGCAAGAGAGCGCTTTATGAAGAACCTTTCAAATACTTCACTAGGTTTAAATTTGAGAGCGGGAAGGGACTATTTTACGAAAGATTTAACCACGTACAACCAAATGTCATCAGGCTCATTATCATTACTTAAAGCATTATTCAGTTGTAAATTGCTGGTATTGCTGCATTTAGCCTTATGGTAGAATTCTTCTTTGGAGTTAAATATGTTTAGTAACAATTTGAATTTTCTTTTGACATTGGAGTGATTTAGTATGACATGTGCACAACACCACATGTCAAAAAGACATAAAAATTCAAGAGAGGTCGAGGGGGTACCTGTGTGTGTATGTGTGCGTGTGTGCGATGGTGATATTGGTGGTGAGGATGGTATTGGTGGGGAAGGGGGTGCTTTGGAAAATCTGACTCCATAGAGCTGAAGAAGGTGGAACTAATTTCCACTCTCAGTCACCAACCTCACAAGCCTCTTGAATCTTAAGTGGCAAAGAGTGAGAAAACATGGAAAGGGTTGAAGGACTCGCTAACATCCTCGCTATTCAAAGTGTTGTCTACCTGGGTACTTCTTAGAAATGCAGAATCTTAGCTCCCTCCCAGACCTGCTAAATGAGAACCTGCATTTAACAAGATGCCCCGATGATCTGTGGGCTTAGCCAACTTTGAGAAGCTCTGACCTACATGACCGTGGTGAAAGTGGGGAGGCAGAAATGGTCTGTTTGATTTAGATGATACAAGCATCGAGGATTTATCTAGGTTGTCTGTGTGGTGTGAACTTGGAAGTTGGAGAGACTTGGACTTTAATCCTGGCTCTCCTATTTGCCTTGGGGGAGTCCTTGGCCTTCTAGTGTCTCAGCTTTCCCATCCAGGCGATGGGAGTAATAGGATCAGCATGCAGTTTTGCTGTGAGGATTAAATAAGAACATACAAGTAAAGCATTTGACACACGTCTGAGGTTCAGAAAATGATAATTCTGTTATTCTTTCCCAAGACACTGACAATTGTTCCTTCTGAATAGGTGAGCAATTACAAGGCAACTCAATGACAAAAGAAAAAAAAAAAAACAACCTTACAATTTATTGACCACCTTCTATGTGCCAGGCACTCTCTGCTCCCAGTGTGGTCACTAAGCGGTTTTAGTTTGGAGCCAGACAGCCTGGTGCAAAGCCTGCTATGAGACAATGGGGCAGTTATAGACACTGTTGGTGCCTCTGTTTCCTCATCTGTGACTTGGGAGATAACAATCTTACCTATTTCTGTATGAGAATGACATAAGTAATCCACACATGCTCAGTGCTTAGTAAAGTGTTTGATACATAATGAGGACTGAGTAAATATTAGCTATTATTAACATGCTTATTTTATCCTCACTGTAACCTTCTGGAGGAGAGGGTTATTATTTCTATTCTATAGTTGAGAAGGTGAGAGGCTAAAGAACTTTCTGAAGGCCATGTGGCTAGTAAATTGTAGAGCCAGGATTTCAACCCATGTTTATTAGCCTCGGATACCATGTACCTCATCAACTCATAGTTCTGTTCTAATATTCAGAGGCCAGGGGAGTAACCCTGCAGCCAGACCAGCTGCCCTAAGAGTTGCTCTCAGCTTCCTTCCTTCTGGTAGGAAGGGGAAAACCAAATGGAATTGGAAGAAATCAAAGTGCCAGCCCCAGGATGTAGAAAGGCAGACTCTCAAAGCACTTGTGCTGTATTTAATGCATCCCTTTGAAATGCTCTGCTCATAACCTGTCAAGGGCAATTTGGAAACATGTGCTCAAGGAAGTGAATGTTGGCTGCTCCCTGACACTGTCTCTTCTATTATATATGCAGTGACAGCCACACAGATCAACCTAGGCATGACTTATTTATGGGGCAGCCCAGCCCCTGCTGAACGAGTCCTCAGTGTGTGCAATAGATTTCACCAGAAAAAAGGGAATGTGCAATTTGGGAAGGTAATTATTTTTTTGTAAGTTCATTTACAAAAGTGAATTTTCCAGTTACCAGCGGAAGGAAAGAAATATTTTATGTTAAAATTTCAGGTTGAAATATACAAAGGGACCTTGTACTAGATTGGAAACCAGGAGTCTTGGGTTCAGTGTAGCTCAGTGTATTCCTCCGGTTCCAAGTCTGTCGCTGCATCTCACCAGTTGAGTGACCTTGGGCAAACGGCTTCACCCTTCTGAGTTTCAGCTTTCCAATCAGTAAGGCCAGCATTCTGATTGTCCTGGGAAGATTAAGTAAGATATCACACTTAGACAGCTTAGTCCAAACCCTGATGCAAGTAGGAGCCTAATGCCTATCAGCTATTAGTAATAACAGTGGCGGTACTGGCTTTGTGACCTGGGGTAAGTTAATCCTCTTTTCAAGTGCTTTACTTTTTAAAAATGAGAAGGTGGGGTAAGATGATTTTTTGGTTTCCTTCAGCCATATTGCCTATTTTTCTTAGGTCTCTTTGTTTTACATGCCCTCATGGACAGGAAAAATAGTCTATCTGAATTTAATTCATCTGTGTATTCATCTCTACATCTGAATTTATCTCTGCATCTATCTATTGGTATCTATTGCCTATCTATCTATCGTTTTTTTTCATTGAGACAGAGTCTCACTTTGTCACCCAGACTGGAATACAGTGGCACAATCTTGATTCACTATAACCTCTGCAACCTCTGCCTCCCAGGTTCAAGTGATTCTCATGCCTCAGCCTCCCGAGTAGCTGGGATTACAGGCATGCACCACCACATCCAGCTAATTTTTGTATTCTAGTGGAGATGGGGTTTTCCCATGTTTCCCAGGCTGGTCTCAAACTCCTGATCTTGTGTGATCCGCCCACCTGGACCACCAAAGTGCTTGAATTACCAGTGTGAGCCTGTCTGTCTATCTATCTATCTATCTATCCATCTATCTATCTATCTATCTATCTATCCATCCATCCATCCATCTATCCATCTATCCATCCATCCATCCATCCATCCTATCTGTATCTATCTATCTATCTGTCTAATCTATCTGTATAATCATCCATCTATCTATTGATCCATCCATCCATCCATCCATCCATCCATAGACTCCTTCCCTAAAGACTCAAGGAATAATATGAAAAAGTTTTAAAACATTTCCATACCTAGAGACTAAGCAGAGTATAAACTTGCCATTTGGGTGGATACTGAATTCCAGGCAAAACATTCCCTTCCCAACTCATTACCACCTTTATAAACAAATTAGAGATTTGGATTAATTGCTAGGTATTTGCTGATTGTCTGGCTTTCTTTCCCTATCTTTCTGTTTGGTGACAGTTTGAAAGGAGCAGTCTAACAAAATCCACCTTAGTACCAAATGTCTAAAGTCCATCCCCCTTTTTTTCCCTTGGACTAACATCTCAAAATAAAATAGTGATTAACAACACTTTCAAGGTAGACGTGTTGTCTAAAATATTTTAATGGATTTCAATGAAATTTATTCTGTAAAGAGAACTAATGGAGACATGTAATTTTCATGAGTAATAGTTATCACAGATATTATTAGGCTCCCCAGGAGGGAGAGGGAGAAGGAAAAAGAGAAGAAAGAATGAGAGGATAACTCAAGGCTGAGAGTGTGTTGTTATAAATGACAGTAATTATTCCTTGCATTTGAGTACCATGCTATGGTATTCAAAGCATTCATACATACCCTTTCTTATTTCACTCTCACAGCCACTTTGTGAAGAGAAAGTGATTTTCTCACTATGCAGATTGGGAGCTGAGATTCTGAGAGACTTGCACAAATAGTCATCCCTCTGGTAAACCAAAGAGCTAGGGTTTCCATGCAGTTTTCTAGACTCAAAGATCAGTATTCTTTAAGTTACAACATAGCCTTACTAGTATAAGCCCATCATGATGGTTTCCATCTTGTTTTTCCCATCTCCTTGGCCCACATGCCCTGGAATGGTTGAGAAGTGGGTTATTTGGTGAATAGAATATCCAACTTAACTGGGAACTGCCCCAGAAAACATACCCTTTCAGCTCAGTTTTAGAAAGTTGGAACACACTATATTGTAAAACTCCATAGTGGGGAAAAGTCTCCTTTTGACTCAGAGAGCACTTCAAAATCTCATAAGGGCTTAGCATGTTATGGTTAAGAGCATCAACTGTTCTTTTCAAATTTTGAGAAACCTTTCTGGTTACTTTGAGTTCCCTGGTTGCTCGTATTCTGAATAAACAGATGTTTGCTGAACTGATGCTGCACTCAAAGTAAATACTCCAGTATTGCAGAGGAAGCTTCTTCACTCTCCTCATTTGCCTTGTGTCTTTCCAGTCTCTTGCTGCGTTGGCATATGTATTCGTCTGGAGCAGTGTGACTTACTAATTAATTGATTAATGAATTCAGTTAACTATATTAAACAGAGGAACTTAGGGCTAAATGCTCTGAAAGAGCATATTGTAAAACTATGGAGTTTTACAATATAGTGTGTTCCACTTCTGTGGTCTGCCCACTTCTTGGGTACAATATCAGAGATGTGGAGAGCATCTCCTTCAGTTTAGGAAAACGAGCATAGCAGCTCTTGTTCCAAGACAGCGTCTTTGTTGATGGAATCCAGAATTCTCCAGGCCATGAATTCTGGCCACCTGCTCACTCATCTCCTCCAGAAGAAGTAGCAAGGAGAAGAGAATGGAGAAGGAGGAGAGAAAGGGAGAAGAAGGAGGAGAAGGAGGAAGAAAAGGAGAGGTAGGAGGAAGAGAAAGAGGAAAAGAAGCAGAGCAGGGAAGAGGGGAGAGGAGGACGAGTCAGGGGAGAAAGAGAGGAAGATGAGGAGACAGCAAATCTGTGTACAGGGCAGAGAAGACTAACATCTCCTTCTCAGGTTCCTCCAAAAGCCTTTCTCCTTCCAGCTGGGTTTCTTGCTTTGCATTCACAGCAGGTCTGTTTACAGGACTTTCTGTGCAAAGAGAAAGTAGTTTTAAAGAAGCATTTATATCCTTGCAGGGCAAAGGTAGTCCTAGGTGGATCTATGTTGTGTAAATAGATGTGCTCATTGCTTTAACTGGAAAGAAAAGAGTCTATTCCTGAACAGAATTGCCTCTTTTCCCCACTTCCACTTGCTCCTCACCTCCTTTTTTTTGAAGGCTCATGTTTGATTGTGTGTTTATTTGGTTAGCGTGTCAGTTTGTTGGGTCTGGGATAAGGGCAGTACACAGAAAGTGCAAGAGAAACTAGACTTTGATTTCTGTTTCTTAGAAGGAAATAAATGTTAATTCTAAAGAGCATTTTGGGTAGTGCAGAGGACACATGTGTCTGTGATGCAAGGGCGTGCTGTGCTATATTACACGTTCGTTGCTCGAGGGCTGGCACTGAGTGGACCAAGAAACAAAAGAATCATGGTGCTTGATGAAGGCCAAACACGGAAGAAGAGAGAATGCTAAGGTAGATTTCCCAGAGGTCCCTGATTCTGAATTCTGGCAGTAAAAATTGAGCCTCCCCTGGTCTCTCTGGGCATTGCTATCCATCTCACATCACTGCAACCTTACGGAAAACTGCAAGGTGGCTATTTATATTAGAGCAGTGTCTCTGGAGCAGAGGATGCTTTTGGACGGTTCCTGAATAAACTTAAAAAACATTCAGAGTTTTATGTTTATTTTAATGACTATCAGAAGACGAAATATAGCTAGTATGCTAACCCCATGTTCTCAGCAGTAATATAAAGTTTCCTTTTAAAATGAATCAAGTAAAATGTAGAGTCTGTTTGAAGAGAAATATTAAGCAAATAATAGAGCAGTGATGCACCAATATGACAGAAAATTGTGAAAGCAGCACTTGAATGATTGGAGCATGGAAAATAACCTCTTAAAGAAAAAAATTCCCAAACGATACTTTCTGTTAAGTGTTGAAGATACCCAGACGAGGAGCCTGGACTTTGATTATGCTTACTTGGCTAGAAGCAATACCTTGTAACCTGGAAAGAAAAATACGCTATTAATGACAACATTTATAAGGATGTAGGTAAGGGCAGTGGGTAGTGGATGTTGATAATTTTTTGACTGCTCAACGTCTAACCCATTTACTATGTTTAGGGAATCATTTACAGCCGATCTTGAAGATATCCTTGGTGGTTGCTTCTGCTATAGAACCTAAAAGGCCAAAATTTGCTTTCCATGATCTCTGGATGATAGAGTACCGACTTTTTAGACCTAAGTTCAGTTAATAATGTGTTTGTTCCTAGGTCCTTGAATCTGGGGCTACTGACATAAAGAAGTGAGCTGAGAGGAGGTGGAGACACTCTTTTTTTTTTTTTTTTTTTTTTTGAGATGGAGTCTTGCTCTGTTGCCCAGGCTGGAGTGCAATAGTGTGATCTCAGCTCACTGCAAGATCCACCTCCTGGGTTCACGTCATTCTCCTGCCTCAGCCTCCAGAGTAGCTGGGACTACAGGCGCCCACCACCATGCCCAGGTAATTTTTTTGGTATTTTTAATAGAGACGGGGTTTCACTGTGTTAGCCAGGATGATCTCAATCTCCTGACCTCGTGATCCGCCCGCCTCGGCCTCCCAAAGCGCTGGGATCATAGGCATAAGCCAGTGTGCCCAACTGAGACACTCTTAATGGGCCCTTCTTGCAGTGAGAGTTTAGATGATTTTGGTTACTTAGTTTCCCTTGATTTTTTCCCCACTTTGAAAGTCTAATTTTCTCTTTGATTCTGTGATCTATTGGGGAAACTTCTAATAATCCCTTTGTTGTTTTAGTTAAATAGAGTTCATTTCTGTTGTTTATAAATTGGAACCTAGTATGAGGAGATCGTCTAGCTGGTGGTTACAGCACAGATTTCAAAATCAGGCTACTTGAATTCAAATCCAAGATCTGCCAGTTATGAGGTGTGGACCTCTAAACAGACTGCTTCAAAATGGGCATTGTAATGGGATCTACCTCACAGGATTTCAAGCAGATTAAGTGAGACAAACCTCTAATATGGACTTTGTCACAGAGCGAGAGCTTAATAAGTACTAGCTATTACCATCACCAGAATTTGGAATTATAGAGGGGTAAGAAACACTTATTGCTCACTCTTTGTGGCTACATCAAGCTTCTCTGAGAAGCCGCAGAACAACTGTTGTCTAGTGATACGGAAGCTACCCACAGGTATTTACAAAGGAGTGCTTCCTTTGCCTATGAAATGAACAAGTAATCTGAACACCAAGAAGTTTAGCACCAGGGACAGCACCAACCCCTCAGAACCAGTGAATGAAGACCCCAGTCTAGAGTGGTGTGCTATTCAATATGGTGGCCACTAACCATAAACTAAAAATTAAGTTCCTCGGTCACACTGGTCATATTTCAAATACTTAATAGCTACAGATAGCTAATGGCTATCTTATTGTACAGCACAGAAGAATGTTTCCATTGTTGCAGCGAGTTCTATTGGACAGCCCTGATGTAGATGATCTGGTTTGGCATAGCTACCATTAATAATGGAGCCTTGCATGTGCCAAGTGCTGTGTTAAGCCCTTTTTATGTGTTATCTCATTGAATCCTTGTAACAAGACAGTAAGGCCTGGGCTACCATTAACCTCACTTTACAGATGAGAATATTGAATCTCAGGGCCAGGCACAGTGGCTTATGCCTGTAATCCCAGCACTTTGGGAGGCCAAGGCAGGTGGATCATCCAAGGTCAGGAGTTCGAGACCAGCCTGGCCAATATGGTGAAACCCCATCTCTATTAAAAATACAAAAAATATTAGCCAGGCATGGTGGCCGGCACCTGTAATTCTAGCTACTTAGGAGGCTGAAGCAGGAGAATTTCTTGAACCTGGGAGGCAGAGGTTGCAACGAGCTGAGATCATGCCACTGCACTCCAGCCTGGGCAACAAGAGTGAAACTCTGTCTCAAAAAAAAAAAAAAAAAAAAAAAGGAAAAAGAATATCGAGTCTCAGATCACCTTTGTAACCTGCGCAAGGTCAACACAGGTAGTTAAATGAATGAAGTGGTATTGAAACCAGGTGTTACTCTGTTATAGGACATGAATTTTCCCATGTTCTAAAGTATGTTTTATTCATATTTAGCTTATGGCCCTGCAGCAGCCCCTACATTGTTGGCTTATAGTCTTTCTCAGCAAAGAGACCACACCAGTCAAGAGCACTCCCTGGCTACCTATATTTCTCAAAGCTCAGATTAAGACTGATGGGAACCCTGAGGCCACTCTTCCCATTTTATTTTTCTCATTTTTGGGAATGGAGGGGGCTAAGCATTGGGCTAATTTTTGAATATACAATAGTAAATAAAATACTCTTTTGCTTTAATGAGAGTTACAGGGGACAGGTTGAGGAGAGCATGGATCACATACATAAACTGTGATGACAATGCAATGAAAAATAAACATAAAGGCTAATGAGACATATTACAGAAAGACCTCCTGGAGTCTGGGGTTCATGAGGGTGTGTTCAAGGAAAAGTCTTCTGAGGAGGTGATGTTTGAGTTGACATGTGGAAGGTGAATAGGAATTAACTAAAAGCAAAGGAAGTAATGCATACAAAGGCCCTGCGGTGGCCAGGAGCAAGGTGAATTCAAAAGGAGGCAGTGGTTGAAGAATGGTAAGAGATCAAATGACAAAGAGATGAAGTCAGTGAGGTAGCAGAGGTGAGATCACAGGGAACTTTATCGGTTATGTTCAGGAGTTTAAATCTCTCGTGATGCATAGGTTTTGAAGTATGTGTTGTGGGTAATGATGCAATCTCATATGTGTCTTAAAGATCATTCTGGCTACAGACTGAAAAATAGAGAGTCGGGGAAATGGCAAGGGAGAACTGACCGCAGAGAGCTAATTGGGAGGCCCCATCTTCCCTGAATGAATGATACCAGGAAGGAGCCCCAACAGTGAAAGAAAAGTTGAATGAAGAAACCCAGTTCACATCTTTCCCGAAGTTTCTCAACAAACATCATGGGAAATTCCGTCTACAACCTGGAACAGACCTTTATCCTAGCCTCCTCTCCCTGTTTCCCTCAAGACATTGGTCCTTGAGATAGTTTCTCCTCTACTTTCTCAAATCCAGAACTTTTAACGCTCAACTCAGCCACTATGTTCATGGTGGTCTTGCTAACCTACTTGCTTTCAGTTTATATTTTTAGATTAACATTGCCCCTCTGACTTCTGTAATCTGCCTCTCCTGTCACTCACTACTTAGACCCAGAAAATATACACCCTTAGCAAACAGGAGAAAAAGGGGAGGCAGCAAATATGCATGGTATTAGTCCATTTCGTGTTGCTTTAAGGAATACCTGAGGCCGGGCAATTTACAAAGAAAGTTATTTGGCTCACAGTTCTGCAGACTGCATGAAAACCACAGTGCTGGCATCTGCTTCTGGTGAGGGCCTCAGGAAGGTCACAATCAAGGTGGAAGGCGAAAGGAGGAGTGGATATGGCACAGGTGAGAGAGGGAGCAAGTGAGAAGGGAGGAGGTGCCAGCCTCCTTTTAACAATCAGCTCTGATGTGAACAAATAGAATGAGAACTCATTCGGTACCATGAGGAGGACATGAAGCCATTCATGAGGGCTCCACCTCCATGACCCAAACATCTCCAACCAGGTCCACTTTCTGCAGTGGGGACTGTATTTCAACATGAGATTTGGAGGGGACAAACATCCAAGCTATATCATGTATCTAATATTACAATTTTTCTTTTATTGGTGGCTCTTTGGTTTGGCCAACTACTCTGTCTCTCTCTTCTGGCTTACCAGATGGTGTATCTCCATTCCCATCAATACTCTCCTGATTCCATTTTGGAACCCAGATGTTATACAGTTAAATATGGCTTTTGCCACTTATGTTCTATGAGACAAAGATAAGTAACTCAGAAGCCTCAATGTCTTCATCTGTAAAATGGGGATAATAGTAATATCTTTCTCATTGGTTTGTCATGTAAATTGATTGTTCAATGTTCATAAAATGCTTGGCCTAGGAGATGATACATAGTAATAGTTGTTGTTGTCATCATCATCAGTCTCTTTACCACCATCATTGTCATCACCATCACCATTAGTATCATCTTCATCATCATTCTCATCACCATCACTGTCATTATCTTCATCATCGTCATCACCATCATCATCACCGTCTTCATCTTTATCTTCATTTGCATTATCATCACCATCATCAAAATCATCACAAAACCATCTTCATCATCATCATCACCATCATATCATCATAATCACTATCACCATCATCATCATTTTCATTACCATCACTATCTTTATCATCATCATCATCATCCTCATCCTCATCCATGGTTTTGGATGAAGAGACACTCTTTAGCCCCAGCCCATGGGATCCTGCTGGCTAGGCTAACTCTCTCCAAGCCAGTGAAGATACATGTGGGTAGAAAGAAGCATGGGTCCTTCTTTCCATCTGTCTTTATAACCACCTTGATGTTGAGGTCTATACCCCCATGGGCTGGCTTCCTCAGGTTGGGTTTGTCTCCTCCCCTTCCATCCAGGGATATCTGGGGATAAGTCACAAAAAAGAAGCTACAGAGTCCTCTTCTTGGTTGGATTCAGCAGTCCTGCCACACATCATGGTCTCCCTTGGGCCCAGCCTCGAGAACGAGGTGATGTCATTGTCCTCCTGCACCTGATGCCAGGGCCAAGGAAACCTTGAAAGGGAACGTATTTGAGGTAATACTTGCCCAAGAACAACCTGAAGGGAATGATCCCAAAAGGGGCAACTTGAACACCACGTGAGGACACCACCTCACCTTTTTAATGAGGACATTTTACTCCTGCCACTACGCTTCCTCTTCCTGTTACAATACTCTTGATGTCCCTTATTAATCAACTTTTCAAAAAATTCTATTGAACATTTTAACTTTTATTTATTTTGTTTCTTGATTATTGTCTAGCTTCCTTCAGTAGGAAGTAAGCTTTACATAGGAAGGGATCTTTATTTCATCCACTGACCTATCCCAACTGCGTAGACCAGTGCCTGGCATGGAGAAGGGGCTCCATAAATTAATGTTAGAGAATAAATGAATGAGGAAGGACTACTCTTATTTTGAAATATCTCGCTTTAATTCTGTGTTTCAATTTTTAGGTGGGAGAAGCTAATGTTTAGATGAAAAAGCGACTACAGGTAACTAGCTTAATTAAAATGGATACGCTTTTGGGAGGAGGATGACCCCTTTCCCCTTTCCTTCATTCCTATTCTTTTTTCTTCTCATTGGATCTACATTCTTTACAGTTTGTCCATCTTCCCTTTCCCCTCAGTGTTCCCAGTCACTATACTCTGCAGGTCTGTCATCAGGGCCTGGAATTGGCTGAATGAAGGGACAACTCAATGTGACGATCTCCTCATATTTAAGGAAGAGTCGTTTCTCTAAGCTGGCCAAAGATGCCTGTTCTTTCCTCTGGGACAGAATTCGTGCAAACAAGGCTGTTATAATGGTTAGAAACATAAATTCTGGCAACAGACAAATCTGATTTTTAATCCATTCATTATGCATTAGTAGAATGACTGTTGGGAATTCACTTCTTTAATGCCTTGATTTTTTAATCTGCAAAATAAGGATAATGGTAGTAGCTATCCTCTTGGGGAAGTTGTGAGAGTTAAACAAGGTAGTGTAGCTCTATGTAGTCCTAGCTACTATGGGTTGATTGAGGTGTTCAGAGGAAAGTATTATCAATGTGTTTCTTTTTTCTTTCTAATCCCTTTCAAAAGACTAGGACAAAGTATATTTATGTATGTATGTATGTATGTATGTATGTATGTATGTATGTATTTTTGAGATTGAGTCTTGCTCTGTTGCCAGGCTGGAGTGCAGTGGCGCTATCTCGGCTCACTGCAACCTCTGCCTCTCAGGTTCAAGTGATTCTCCTGGCTCAGCCTCCCAAGTAGTTGAGATTACAGGCATGTGCCACTATGCCCGGCTAATTTTTATATTTTTAGTGGAGACGGCGTTTCACCATGTTGGCCAAGCTGGTCTTGAATTCCTGACCTCAGGTGATCCGCATGTCTTGGCCTCCCAAAGTGCTGGGATTAAAGGCGTGAGCCACCATGTCCGGCCTAATTTTTGTATTTTTAGTAGAGGTGGGGTTTCACCATGTTGACCAGGATGGTCTTAATCTCTTGACCCCGTGATCCGTCCACCTTGGCCTCCCAATTGGGATTACAGGCATGAGCCACTGTGCCTGGCCAGGTGTTTATATTTTTAATAGCCAAATGCATTTTGGGAAGATTATTTTTTGTTTTCATTGTTGGACAATTTTAGGGGAATAATAATGTTGATGTCTTCCCACTCTAAGCACTTCATTTTGTTAGTTTAATTTGTGTTGCCTTTTTTCATGATTTTGTTTTCCTGTTTTTGATATAAGGGAATCTTCTTAGCCAATTGAAGTGTTTCTGACCTAAGGCTTTGGTGGCAGCAAAATGGCATGCTTATCTATATTGTTCAATAGGAATCCTCCCCTTCTAGGGGAAATCTGATGCTTCCATTATTCATACTCAGGAATGAGGGTGAGCAAACCTTCAAGGATCACAGGCTTAACTCTTTCTAGTTAAGGACAGACACAATATTCTACAAGATCTTGCTGGTGTGGGACCCTGGCTTTGTTCCTGTCTGGAACCTCATCTCTCACCCCGTTATTTTTGCTCTCTTCTCTCTGCTTTTTATTGGCCTTTTTAAGGCTGTTTTTGGTGTTTTTGTAAAATCATATTATACTTCTCCTACTCCAGGGCATTTGTATACTCTCTTTCCATTGCCTTGCCTTGAACGATCTACTCTTGTCTTTTCCCTTAAATTGTTAACTTCTATGCATTCTTGAGATGTCTTTCCAAAAACTACTTATGCGCAGCTTCCTTTTGGTATTGGGATGGGGGCATAAGTTGATACTAAACAAATTAAGAAAAAGTCAAGGAGTGATTCAGATGGAGATCAAAATGTATCTTTGTTAAATGATGTTGGAAATATGGCTCATTTCTGTGGGTAAGATTTTTGTACTGAATCCAGAATTAACTAAACTTACCACTTAGTCACAGGCATCACCAGACCCCACGGGATGTCCCATGGTGGGCCTGCCTTTGTAAAAACTTCAGCGTGATATGACATCAAAAGTATAGGCAACAAAAGAAAAAATAGATCAATTGGAGTAGATCAAAATTTAAAACGTTTGTGCATCAAAGCACACTATCAACACAGTTAAAAGGCAACCCATGGAATTGGAGAGCATATTTGCAGATTATATTTCTGATAAGAGATAGATATCCAGAATATATTAAGGACTCCTACAACTCAACAACTAGCAAACAAAAAACATGATTTAAAAATGGATGAAGGACTTGCGTAGACATTTCTCCAAAGAAGCTATGCAATTGGCTGATAAGCATATGAAAAGATGCTCAACATCAATAATCACTAAGGAAATATGAATCAAAACCATAATGAGTTACCACCTGACACCCTTTGGAATAGAAAGGCTTTTTTGTTTTGTTTTGTTTTTTGTGAAGGAAAATAACAGGTGTCAGTGAGGATGTAGGAACATTGGAACCCTGTGCGTGGCCAGTGAGGAGGTAAAATGGTGTGATCCCAATGGAAAACAGTATGGTGGTTTCTTAAAAAATTAAAAATGAAATTTTCATGTGGTCCCGCAATTCCATTTCTGAGTATATACCTAAAACAATTGAAAGCAGGGACTTGAACAGATACTTTTGCATCCATATTTATAGCAGTATTTTTCAGAATGGCCAAAGGAAGAAGTAATTCCAATGTCCATTGATAATGAATATCATTAAATGAAACAAAATATCATATATCCACATAATAAAATATTATTCAGTCATAAAACGAGAGGAAATTCTGACACATTCTACAATATGGATAAGCCTGGAGGACATTATGCTAAGTGAAATAAGCCAGTCACAAAAATACAAATGCTATATGATTTCACTCATATGAGATATCTAAAGCTGTTAAACTTATGGAGACAGAAAGTAGAATGGTAGTTGCCAGGGGTTGGAGAGAGAGAGAATGGGGAGTTGTTAGTGGCAACAGAGTTTCAGTTTGGGGAAGATGGTAAAATTTCTGCAGATGGATGGTGGTAAAGGTTGCACAGCAGTGTGAATGTACTTAATGCCACTGAGCTGTACATTAAAAATAAAGTGGTAAGTTGTGTGTTATATATATTTACCACAATAAAAACAGAACGAAACAAACAACACAGCATAGGGGAACAGAGCAAAGCAGGTTTTCTGTAGTGGTTAGCTCCTAAGAGGAAGGAGAAGGAAGGGGCCCAGCAGCAGTTCTCTCCCTAATTTACTGGTGGAGGAGGATGGAGGGAGGTTAGGATTGACTGATTAATGGCATTCTCTGCACTTGGAAAGCAACGTGGGGTAGAAAAGAAGAATCTCCAACACTATTCTGAAACTAGCCTTTTGTCTTTTTCCTGATTTATGTAGAACCTTACATTTTTCCTACGTGGCTGCTATCTCACATTATAATTGTACTTCCATTTGTGTAATCATTTGATGTATTTCCCTATTATAAGGTTGCATCATAGGAAATTGCCATTCTTATAAGTGAAAAATGATTGAATGTTTGCCATCTCCTATGGTTCAATACCCAATAGAGAGTAAGCACCTGAAGTTTAAAGAATGGGTCTGGTCTAGATAACCCATTCCAGACCAAGGCTTTAGCATGGAGCCTGGCTTAATGTAGAAACATAACAAATATTATCCTTGTAAATGCATGATATAATGTGGCTGTGTCCCCACTCAAGTCTCAACTTGAATTGTATCTCCCAGAATTCCCACATGTTGTGGGAGGGACCCAGGGGGAGTTAATCAAATCACGGGGGCCAGTCTTTCCTGTGCTGTTCTCATGATAGTGAATAAATCTCACGAGATCTGATGGGTTTATCCGGGATTTCCACTTTTGCTTCCTCCTCATTTTTTCTCTTGTCACTGCCATTTAAGAAGTGCCTTTCACCTCCCGTCATGATTCTGAGGCCTCCCCAGTCATGTGGAACTGTAGGTCCCATTAAACCTTTTTTTCTTCCCAGTCTTGTATATGTCTTTATCAGTAGTGTGAAAAGGGATAATACAATGTAAGTAACTATTTGCTGAATAAATGGACTGGATTCTCCCACCAAATGTTACAAACAAATATATAAAAGTTTTAATTCTTTTAAAAAAGAAATGAAGTGAAATTTCCCATGTTGAGTACTAATAGTATAACTTTTTTTTGAGACAGAGTCTTGTTCTGTCACCCAGGCTGGAGTGCAGTGGTGCAATTATGGCTTACTGCAGCCACAACTTCCACAGCTCAAGCAATGCTTCTGCTTCAGCCTTCCAAGTAGCTGGGACTACAGGTGCTTGCAACCATACCAAGCTAATTTTTTGCATTTTTTCTGTAGAGATGGGGTTTCACCATGTTGCTCAGGCCGATGTTAAACTCCTGAGCTCAAGTAATCTGGTTGTCTCGGCCTCTCAAAGTGCTGGGATTACAGGTGTGAGCCACCACGCCTGGTGCTGATATTATAATATTTAATGATTAAATATTATTTATAATTTTGTATATCTTGATTTTGTTGCCTTGAAAAAAATATAAAGTAATAGAAGTAATATAAAATAAATAACATCCCTTTCTAGAACACATATAACTAAAAATAAAATAAAATAAATAACATCACTACCTAGAATATATATCTTAGACATAGCACCATGTTCTAATTAACGGATAAGAATCCATTTGTAATTTGCTAGCTCCATTTTAGGAACAGACATTTATTTTCTTACATGAAATTGGGCATAAACTTCTTGTCCCCCAATATTCAAGTGGATGTTAAGTCTTAGACTAGAATTTGACCCTAGTTTTGGCGAATCCATACCCTCTCCCATCACGGCTGTTTTAACTTGGATTCAGTGTCACTTTTTCTCACATTGTACTTTAGCTGGGATGATTTGGTAAAAGCAATATTTAGAGCACTGAGGTGTCAGAGATAGAGCCCAACCTATTGACCTGACCCTTACTCGCATTTCATAGGGATGAAGAGTTAAATTTTCCCTTTTTCTCTCCGTATTATCGTACTACCTTGCCCTGTCATTTGGATTCAAAGTATATTTCTGGACACGGGATTCTGTTTTCACTAACATTTTTCTTATAGTCGATTTCTGGATATGGAATTCTGTTTCCACTAACATTTTTCTCATGGTCTATGTGAAGAGACAAAATTACATAGTGATTAAAAGTGTAGACCTTGGAATTAGACAGCTTGAGGATGAATTTCAGCTGTCACTTTTGAGTCGTGTGACCTTTGACAAGTTACTTAACTTCTCTATGCTTCGGTTTCCTGATATCCAACATGAGGGTTAAATAGGTTAAAATTTACAAAGATCTTACAGCAGACCCTGTAATATAGGAAGAGCTCTAGCAGTATTAGTTGTTATTAATATCATAATTATTAATAGTATTATTACTGATTATATAGTGACGATCATGTGAATCTTTTAGTTTGAAGGAAATCTTGCTAAAAGAATTTCTAGGAGATCAGAGGCAAAAAAAGAAAAAAAAAACCAGTCAACTAAGTTTCCAGGGTTTTGAGGGGAATCACTTACAAGGGAGGCAGGGAGCAATTTGAATCTAAATGGCAGGATAAGGCAGATAAGGCAGTAGAAAAAAAAAAAGAACATATATATATATATAATATATGGAGAGAGAAGAAACTTCAGTTTTCTGCATTTCTTTTTTTTTTTTTTGAGATGGAGTCTCGCTCTGTCACCCAGGTTGGAGCAGAGTGACGTGATCTTGGCTCACTGCAACTTCCACTGCCCGGGTTCAAGCGATTCTCCCACCTCAGCCCCCTAAGTAGCTGGGACTACAGGCATGCGCCACCACGCCCAGCTAATTTTTGTATTTTTAGTAGAGATGGGGTTTCACCATATTAGCCAGGATGGTCTCGAACTCTTGATCTCGTGATCCCCCCACCTCAGCTTTCCAAAGCGCTAGGATTATAGGCATGAGCCACCGCACCAGGCCAGTTCTCTGCCATTCTATACAATAAGAGAGCAGATCAATAAGATGCACTATTTCTCTAACAGCACAAAGCTATTATTATTTAAGAGCTATTGCTCTTAAAACACGAACCTAATCTTAACTAGAATGGGAAAAAGCAACAGAGAATCCAAAGTAAAAGAGGCAAAATGAGAAACAAATTCTGGGGTTACGGATTGGTGCAGACCTACTGAGAAGGAGAAAGCCTACCACTTGATATGTAGTAGGCACGCAATAAAAGATTGTAAAATGAATTTGTTGAATGAAAGAAAATTAGGATTTGGGAGATGAGAGGTTATGGGCAAAAGTTGACATCCCCCATCTCTCATGGAAGCATTTCCACCTAGAAAATGAGATGGCACAGAGCTGTTAGGTCCAGCGTGAGAAGTTCAAGATGTCAGAGGTAATGTGGACTCAGTAGGTGATACATAGACATCCCTGGCAGTAGAGAAGGGAAGTTGCTCTCTGCACAGGAGTATCCCAGTATCCCAAATCACCTTGAAGAGGTGGAATGATGCTCTGAGCTGGGTGAGACACGGCTGGAACTTTCCTAATAATGATAGTGGCAGATCATAAGGAAAACAAAATTAGTTCTTCCTGGCCAGACATAGTGGCTCACGTCTGTAATCCCAGCACTTTGGGAGGTCGAGGTGGGCAGATCACTTGCAGCTGGGAGTTTGAGACCAGCCTGGCCAACATGGCGAAACCCTCTCTCTACTAAAAATACAAAAATTAGCCCGAATGTAGTGACCTGCACCTGCACCTGTAGTCCCAGCTACTTGGGAGGCTGAGGGAGGAGAATCACTTGAACCTTGGAGGTGGAGGTTGCAGTGAACTGGGATCTTGCCACAGCACTCCAGCCTGGGTGGCAGAGCAAGACTTTCTCTCAAGAAAAAGAAAACAAAAAAGGATTCTTCCTGTGTGCTGGGCTCTGTTCTAAGCTCTTTAAATGTAGGACAACCCTTTGACCCAGGCACCACTATCAGTCCGATGTTTCAAATGACTTATTTTATGGTAGGCAGGATTCCAAGACAACTCCAGTGACCTCTGCTTTCTAGTGTTATGTCTTGGTGATCCCCTCTCATTCCATGTGGTAGGACCTGTGACTTCCTCTTGCCAACAGAATACAGCAAAGGTGATGGATAGGGTGTCACTGCCTTGATTGAATTATATTGTATGGCAAAGGTGATGGGATGTCACGGCCCTCACTATCTTACTACATAGGTGACTCTGAGAACACTCATTTTCATTATCCTATTGGCCTCGAAGAAGCAAGCCACCGTGAGTTCTACAGCCATGAGAAAATGATTTCTGCCAGCAATCCGAATGAACCTGGAGGTTGATTTTTCTCTATTCAAACCTCTACATGAGAACACAGCCCAACTGATGCCTCGTTGACAGCCTCATAGGGCTCTGAGCAGAAGAGCCAGCTAACCTGTGTCCAGACTCCTGATCCATGAAAACTTGAGATAATAAATATATGTCATTTTAAGCTGCTAAGTGTATGATAACTTGTAACATGGCAATGAAAACAAAGGCATCTTTTGTCAAAGAATGATAGCAGTGTACTAGGTTCTGTGATTCACATAACTCAGTGCTCTCCCAAGAGGATCAGACTAGGGCAGGAGAGGTGAAAGTATGATTTGAGGTCTTCCTCCTGACATGGAACTGCCTGTGTCCAAAAATTCTCTTTAGTTTCTAATTTCCCCATGATGCCTTTGACAGGTTCAGAGCTCCTTCTCCTATTTGGTTGTCCTGAAAGTAAGGTACTTGCTTACTTATCTGTTATTTCCTCTGAAATGTAAGCCCAGGGAGGGCAGGGACTAAATCTAGCACCTCTAGTAGCTAGCCCAGTGCATGGGTTCAATAAATATTTGTTAAATGAATATATGAATGTATGAAGAGCTGACTGCATACCATCAAGGTAAAAGATTAAGTGACTAAAAGCAAGCACACTGAGAAGTTAAATGACTTGCTCATGATATCACAACTACAAAATGGTAGGAAAAGGCAGGATCTAAATCTTGGAAGGGTCAATGCTTTAGATTGGGGTCTGCAAACTATACGCTGCAGGCAAAATCTATCCCATCACCCATTTTTGTATGGACCATGTGATAATGATAGTTTTCACATTTTCAAATACTTGAAAAAACAACAACCTAAAGTAATATTTTAGGACCTGTAAAATTACATGAAATTCAAATTTTGGTGCCTGTAAATAGAGTTTTATTGACACACAGACACAGCCACACTTACTTGTTTACCTACTGTCTATGGTTGCTTTCATGCCATGGTGGCAGAGTTGAGTCCTTTCCACAAAGACCATGTGACTCACAAAGCCTAAAATATTTACTTAGGTGGCCTTTTGCCGAAAAAGTTGTCCGTGGAGTGAGACCATCTGGATTCAAATCCTATCTCCCACACTTCCCTGCTCTATAATCTTGGCAGGTCACTTGAGTGTTTTGTTTTCTCATCTGTAAAATGAAGATTAAAAAGTTCACCTAACTCATACATGGTAGTAAGGATCACCCACCACACATGTAAAAGTCCCAACAAATGTTAGTCACCACAATCGTCACATCAGTATGACATATCACATCCAAGTCACGTTGTGAAAATGTACCTTGTAGGAGAAATGTTGTCAATGAATATCTGATGTTTATTAATGCTTTTTGATTATTACAGTTAAGACGCTGGTAACCAGAATAGGCTAGGCACCGTGGCTCACCCCATAATCCCAGCACTTTGGGAGGCCGAGACAGATGGATCACTTGAGGTCAGGAGTTCAAGACCATCCTGGCCAACATAATGAAACCCTGTCTCTACTAAAAATACAACATTTAGCTAGGCATGGTGGTGTGCGCCTGTAGTCACAGCTACTCAGGAGGCTGAGGCAGGAGAATCACTTGAACTTGGGAGGCGGAGGTTATCATGAGCTGAGATCACACCAGTACACTCCAGCCTGGAAAATAGAGTGAGACTCCATCTCAAAGAAAAAAAAAAGAAAGAAGAGAGAGAGAGAGGGAGGGAGGGAGAGAGGGAGGAAGGAAGGAAAGAAGGGGAAGGGGAAGGGAAGGGAAGGAAGGAAGGAAGGAAAAGAAAAGAAAAATGGAAAGAAAATAAATAGAGAGAGAAAGAGAAAGAAAGACAGATAGATAGATAGATAGATAGATAGATAGATTCTGGTGACTACAATATATACACTTTGTGTTCACTGAACCACTATTCTCTGCCAGTTCCTGCCAAAGAGAATAGTACCTTTCCCAGGCTTCTTTGTGTGTACATGTATATGCATGCTTGCACGTAGCACACATTGCATTTGGTGGTCAGTTCACCCCGTGGCAAAATGCCACACTCTGAAATTCTCATTACTGGATAACTTTGGAAATTTGGACTGGGATGAATTTCCAGTCCCTAATACATGTCCTGGGAGCCAAACTTCATATGACTCTCCTTTGAGGCAGAGTCAGAGAAAGGATAGATAGTTCTGCCTATAAATAGAGTAAAATTATTTTTCTTCCACCAACCTCATGATACCCGAAATGCTTCTATTGTATATTCATTACTTGAGTTCTTAAGTTATTTTCATTTCTAAAAATATTCTAACAACCAGAAGAGTGCCAAGTATTTTGTAGATACATATTTCACCTCAAAGTTGAGCATAATTGTATAGAAATGTTACGCTAGTGGGTGGTCCAGCGAAAGGTAAATATCTCAGAGAGATGAACTCTCCGCAGGAATTTCATCTTCCTTTCTCTCCATGGGGCCCTGATGATGGGTTACATTTTCAGAAGAAAATAATGAAAGGCAGAGAGATGCTTACTGGTGGCACCTGAGGTCTCCACCCGGAGTAGGTGACTTGTCCTTCCAGGTTGCGTTGCATGCATTGCAACAAAGCTTGGTCGGAGTTTTCCAACATCTAGAATGCATAAGAACAATCTATAGAGCATGTTAAGAATGGAGACTCTGATTCAGGGTGGTGGCTCATGCCTGTAATCCCAGCACTTTGGGAGGCCAAGGCAGGAGGATTGCTTGAGTCCAGGAGTTTGAGACCAGCCTGGTCTACATAGCAAGACCCCACCTCTACAAATAATACTTTTAAAAAGAATGGAGTTTTCTAACTCCAAATTCCAGAGATTCTGATTCTGTAGGTTTGGTGTAGGGGGTTTTTCTTCCTTTGAAAGCACCCCAGGTGATTCCGATGGTCACTGATCCGTACTTTGGGAAAATGTGACCTGGAGGTGATTGGCTCTCAAACTTGGCCAGTTCAACCCTACGTAGATAATGTTTGGCTCATGTTTCTTTGCTGGTACTGGTGGTCACAAAGGTGACCCAGCTGCACCAGAGGTGAGAATCCAACTCTAGAACCATGGAACCAATTAGTCCTAGAGTTATTTCACATCAGACTATCAGAAATCTTGTCCTTGGGCTTTTTGGTCAGATGAATATGTAATGCAGGGTCTGTACATCCAGCAACTTGTTGAAGTAGTAAGTGCCTATCTTTGGAAGTGGCAGTCATGGCCTTCTGGTCACTGTACTGTTCTCCAAAAAGATTGTCAGAAGGAAAGATTTGCTGAACTGATGAATACTGGCTTCCAAAAAGAATCCCATCCAAATGCCAGACTCTCACATCTGGAGCTAAAACAGTAAGTGATAGAGGCTATAAACTTCAAAATAAAAGATTCCTTGCCCTCAGGCAGGAAGGCATTATAAATCTCACTGAGAAGTTGAGAAGCTGGTTAAACTCATTATTTGCTGTTCAAGACTCTCCTCTTGCAGTTTTCATCCTTTGTTAAATTTATAATCTCTAAATCCTTAGCCAAGATCCAAGCCTTTCGGGAGGCAGCAGCCGGAAGATTTAGAAGTTATCCAGTCCCCAGGGGTGTTAATGGTGAAATAGACTCTGGTAATACGTTCTTAATTGTCACCATAAATCAACATTGTACAATATGTTAAGTCGGCCCATGTAACTTGCTGATTGGAGAGGCTTTTCCATGGTTTGGAGACAGCTGTAACTTTGATGAGACAAGTGGTTTGTCTCGGGGGATGTGACCCAATAAACATACTAATTCATTTTTGGAATATCTGCCATGCTCTCTACCCTCAGAGGAGGTACCTGATTGGTTGAGGGAAGAAGCTCCTAAGTGTTCAGGGTTGAAGTTTTAACACAGAGAGTGAAGGACATTTTTTGCCCCTGGACTGTAGATTTTTACTGAAATCTTTTGTACCTTAGGGATTTTTTTTTTCTTTAAATGTGTTCTCTGGAATCTGTCAGCCAGCTTATGCAGTCTTTTAGAGTTTCTCCAAGGATACCCCAATTATTTTTTCTTTGCATACATTGCATGCATTTTCTTTCCAATCCATTCATTACACATGTACTGCACACCTACTAGGTGCAAGGCACCATTCTCAGCATTGAGGCTGTAGCAGATGAAAACTCTATACTCATAGAGGTTATATTCCAGAGGAGTACAGCAGACAACTTATTCTTATAAATAAGAATGTCGGGTTATTTAATGAAAATAATAAATGCTCTTTGATCTGAAAGAGGCTTCCTCGGATTGGGAGGTTAAATAAATTTCATGCAAAGAGGTCAGATTTAAGGTGAGACTTTCATGAAATGGAGAAACCAGCCATGATCTAGGGGAAGAGTGGTCCAGGCTGAGGGGACAGTGAAGACAGGGGCACTAGAGTAGGAGGTAATTTAGCATATTTGATAAACAGTATAAAAGCAAATGTGCCTGAAAGCCTATGCGAAAGGGACATTGAAAAGAGGATCAGAGAGATGAGGAAGGGTCAAATCATAGAAGTCCAGGCAACGAGTGGTACGTGAAGCATGAAAGGAAGAAGGGTAGGGCTTTAGTGGCATGATGCAATTTTAATTAAAAAACACCAGCTCATTCTGCAGAAAATGGCCCATAGCAGGGCAAGTGTGGAAGCTGGGATGTCAAAGACAAGGCTCTTGCAGTTTTCCAGGTAGAAGATGGGGACCAGGGTGAGAGGGATAAAGATGGAGAGACGATGATGGATTTGATGGGGGTGGATGAGCTGGCAGTGGGGAGGTGAGGGAATGGAGGAATCAAGAGTGATATTCAGTTTTTGGCTTGAACACCCGGATGAATGCTGGTGCCATTTACTGACATGGGAAATAAACATTGCTTTAAATGGGAGGGTTTTTTTTTGGTTTTGTACTGCTCATCTTTTTTTTTTTTTTTATACTTTAAGTTCTAGGGTACATGTGCACAACGTGCAGGTTTGTTACATATGTATACATGTGCCATGTTGGTGTGCTGCACCCATTAACTTGTCATTTACATTAGGTATATCTCCTGATGCTATTCCTCTCCCCACCCCCTCCCCACAGTAGGACCCAGTGTGTGATGCTCCCCTTCTTGTGTCCAGGTGATCTCATTGTTCAATTCCCGCCTATGAGTGAGAACATGCAGTATGTGGTTTTCTGTTCTTGCGATAGTTTGCTGAGAATGATGGTTTCCAGCTGCATCCATATCCCTACAAAGGACATGAACTCATCCTTTTTTATGGCTGCATAGTATTCCATGGTGTATATGTGCCACATTTTCTTAATCCAGTCTGTCACTGATGGACATTTGGGTTGATTCCAAGTCTTTGCTATTGTGAATAGTGCTGCAATAAACATACTTGTGCACGTGTCTTTATAACAGCATAACTTATAATCCTTTGGGTATATCCCCAGTAATGGGATGGCTGGGTCAAATGGTATTTCTAGTTCTAGATCCTTGAGGAATCGCCACACTGTCTTGAACAATGGTTGAACTAGTTTACAGTCTCACCAACAGTGTAAAAGTGTTCCTATTTCTCCACATCCTCTCCAGCACCTGTTGTTTCCTGACTTTTGAATGATTGCCATTCTAACTGGTGTGAGATGGTATCACATTGTGGTTTTGATTTGCATTTCTCTGATGGCGAGTGATGATGAGCATTTTTTCGTGTGTCTGTTGGCTGTATGCATGTATTCTTTTGAGAAGTGTCTGTTCATATCCTTTGCTCACTTTTTGATGGGATTGTTTTTTTCTTGTAAATTTGTTTGAGTTCTTTGTAGGTTCTGGATATTAGCCCTTTGTCAGATGATTAGATTGCAAAAATTTTCTCCCATTCTGTAGGTTGCCTGTTCACTCTGATGGTAGTTTATTTTACTGTGCAGAAGCTCTTTAGTTTAATTAGATCCCATTTGTCAATTTTGGCTTTTGTTGCCGCTGCTTTTGGTGTTTTAGACATGAAGTCCTTGCCCATGCCTATGTCCTGAATGGTATTACCTAGGTTTTCTTCTAGGGTTTTTATGGTTTTAGGTCTAACATTTAAGTCTCTAATCCATTTTGAATTAATTTTCATATAAGGAGTAAGGAAAGGATCAGTTTCAGCTTTCTACTTATGGCTAGCCAATTTTCCCAGCACCATTTTTTAAATAGGGACTCCTTTCCTCATTTCTTGTTTTGGTCAGGTTTGTCAAAGATCAGATGGCTGTAGATGTGTGGTATTATTTCTGAGGACTCTGTTCTGTTCCATTGGTCTATATCTCTGTTTTGGTACCAGTACCATGCTATTTTGGTTACTGTAGCCTTGTAGTATAGTTTGAAGTCAGGTAGCGTGATGCCACCAGCTTTGTTCTTTTGGCTTAGGATTGTCTTGGCAATGCAGGCTCTTTTTTGGTTCCATATGAACTTTAAAGCAGTTTTTTCCAATTCTGTGAAGAAAGTCATTGGTAGCTTAACGGGGATGGCATTGAATCTGTAAATTACGTTGGGCAGTATGGCCATTTTCACAATATTGATTCTTCCTATCCACGAGCATGGTATGTTCTTCCATTTGTTTGTGTCCTCTTTTATTTCACTGAGCAGTGGTTTGTAGTTCTCCTTGAAGAGGTCCTTCACATCCCTTGTAAGTTGGATTCCTAGGTATTTTATTCTCTTTGAAGCTATTGTGAATGGGAGTTCATTCATGATTTGGCTGTCTGTCTGTTACTGGTGTATAAGAATGCTTGTGATTTTGCACATTGATTTTGTATCCTGAGACTTTGCTGAAGTTGTTTATCAGCTTTAGGAGATTTTGGGCTGAGACAATGGGGTTTTCTAAATATACAATCATGTCATCTGCAAACAGGGGCAATTTGACTTCATCTTTTCCTAACTGAATACCCTTTATTTCTTTCTCTTGCCTGATTGCCCTAGCCAGAACTTCCAATACTATGTTGAATAGGAGTGGTGAGAGAGGGCATCCCTGTCTTATGCCAGTTTTCAATGGGAATGCTTCCAGTTTTTGCCCATTCAGTATGATATTGGCTGTGGGTTTGTCATGAATAGCTCTTATTATTTTGAGATATGTTCCATCAATACCGAATTTATTGAGAGTTTTTAGCATGAAGGACTGTTGAATTTTGTCAAAGGCCTTTTCTGCATCTGTTGAGATAATCATGTGGTTTTTGTCTTTGGTTCTGTTTATATGCTGGATTACGTTTATTGATTTGCATATGTTGAACTAGCCTTGCATCCCAGGGATGAAGCCCACTTGATCATGGTGGATAAGCTTTTTGATGTGCTGCTGGATTCGGTTTGCCAGTATTTTATTGAGGATTTTTGCATCGATGTTCATCAGGGATATTGGTCTAAAATTCTCTTTTTTGTTGTATCTCTGTCAGGCTTTGGTATCAGGATGATGTTGGCCTCGTAAAATGAGTTAGGGAGGATTCCCTCTTTTTCTATTGTTTGGAATAGTTTCAGAATGAATGGTACCAACTCTTCCTTGTACCTCTGGTAGAATTCGGCTGTGAATCCATCTGATCCTGGACTTTTTTTTGATTGGTAGGCTATTAATTATTGCCTCAATTTCAGAGCCTGCTATTGGTCTATTCAGGGATTCAACTTCTTCCTGGTTTAGTCTTGGGAGAGTGTAAGTGTCCAGGAAATTATCCATTTCTTCTGGGTTTTCTAATTTATTTCCGTAGAGGTGTTTACAGTATTCTCTGACGGTAGTTTGTATTTCTGTGGGGTCGGTGGTGATATCCCCTTTATAATTTTTTATTGCATCTATTTGATTCTTCTCTCTTTTCTTCTTTATTAGTCTTGCTAGCGGTCTATCAATTTTGTTGATCTTTTCAAAAAACCAGCTCCTGAATTCATTGATTTTTTTTGGAGGGTTTTTTGCGTCTCTATCTCCTTCAATTCTGCTCTGATCTTAGTTATTTCTTGCATTCTGCTAGCTTTCGAATGTGTTTGCTCTTGCTTCTCTAGTTCTTTTCGTTGTGATGTTAGGGTGTCAGTTTTAGATCTTTTCTGCTTTCTCTTGTGGGCGTTTAGTAAACTGAAGTTTTTTTGTTTCAAGTTTTATGTAGGGGGCAGGAACTCAATAGTTCTGTTTAGGCCATGTTGAGTTTGAGGTGAGTAGTAGACATTGACACGGGCTATTGAGCCAGGGGCTCAAGGGAAAGGTCAGGTGAAAACCGTGACCAGCTGAGGCCAGGCGCGGTGGTTCATGCCTGTGATCCCAGCACTTTGGGAGGCTGAGGTGGGCGGATCACGAGGTCAAGAGATCGTGACCATCCTGGCTAACATGGTGAAAACCCATCTCTACTAAAAATACAAAAAATTAGCCAGGCGTGGTGGCAGGTGCTTGTAATCCCAGCTACTAGGGAGGCTGAGGCAGGAGAATCACTTCAACCTAGGAGGTGGAGGTTGCAGTGAGTTGAGATTGCACCTTTTCACTCCAGCCTGGGTGACAGAGCAAGACTCTATCTCAAAAAAAGAAAGTCTTCCAGCTAAAGGACAGAAAAATGAGCTTCCATTGGCACTGACTTTATATTAGCATAGGTGATTAGTCAAGCTGCCAGCTGGCAGGGACATTGAGCAATTAAGCAAATAGAGTATTAGAGGCCAAAAATTCAAGCTATTCCTGTAGAACTTTCCAGACACTATGCTAAGCATTTGGAAGAGGAATATATACATGTAATGTATGTGTGTATATGTATGTGTATATGTGTGTGTATATATGTCTAATATGTATATGTACATATCAGTATCCTTGCCATCTTGAAACATGTTGTCAACTGAGTTATAGTTGCTTTTAGGGAATTGTCTTATAGGGCTCAAGTGACCAAGATTTGATTGTCAACCCTCAAATTTGCTAGTTCTGCATTTTAATTAATTTTATTTTTTTAACATTATCATACAGTAAAACTGATTTTTTTCATGTACAGTTCTATGACTGTGTAGGCATATATTTATATAATCACCATAATCAGAATACACGACAGTTCCATCACCCCAGAAAACTCCCTCCTGCTATGCTAGTACAGTCATGCTGTAATCCCCATGCCAACCCCTGTGGTCTGTTCTCTGTCACCATAGTCTTGTCTTTTCAAGAATCTCATATAAATGAGATCACACAGTAGGTAACATTTTGAGACTGGTTTCTTTCACTTAAAACGATGTCTTTGAGATTCGTCTACACTGTCGTGTGTATTGGTAGTTCATTCCTTTTCATTACCGAATAGCATTTCATTGTATGAGTGTGCAGTTAGATAAAGCTTTTTACCCATTGAAGGGCATTTAGGGGCAATTTGGGGCAATTATGAATAAAGATTCCATTTTGGGGCAGGTGCAAGTAAAGCTGCTATCAACACGTGTGTACAGGCGTTTGTATGAACATAAGTTTGTATTTCATTTTTTTTTTTCTTTTGAGACAGAGTCTCACTCTGTCACCCACGCTGGAGTGCAGTGGCACAATCTCAGCTCACTGCAACCTCCGCCTCCCGGGTTCAAGCAATTCTCCTGCCTCAGCCTCCCGAGTACCTGAGATTATAGGCACGTGTCACCATGCCTGGCTAATTTTTGTATTTTTAGTAGAGACGGGATTTCACCATGTTGCCCAGGCTGGTCTAGAACTCCTGACCTCCAGTGATCCACCCGCCTCGGCCTCCCAAAGTGCTGGGATTACAGCCGTGACCCACTGTGCCCAGACTAGTTTTGCATTTCTTGAGGGGAAGTAACCGTGGCATTAGTGGGTCATATGGTATGCAGACATTTTTCAGTTCGTTTTCAACTTTCTGAACCCGTTTCTATTTCATAGGGCTGTTCTGTTGACTAGCTGAAGTCACATGTGTTAAATGTCTGACACATAATTTTTTGGGGTCAGGATATTTCTCCCCATATCCCAAATACTAAGGTGTATTGGGACAGTGAAATTAGCACAAATATATTACCCCATTATTGAGTCTTTGGAGTTTATTAAAACATAGAATTCCCCATGGGAATCAGGTAATGCTGTAGTCTAAAAGTACCTCATAAAAATAGGCTTTTATAAATATGTTACATTCTCTAAAATCTAAGTCTTTTGTCATTCTTCCTCTCTCAAAACAAACCTTAACCCATTCTGTAAGTGGTATGATTTCAGACGATGGATAAATTAGCCTGTGGAGGCCACCTCTATTTCTTCTCAGGGAGATCCCTGGTTATATGTACAGTGGTCTTGTTTCATCTCTTCATAATCCAAATAAGCTCTTACCAGACACTGCCAGACAGACTACTAAATTACCTATGTTTTATATGCCAAATAGGGAAAATGGGTATTATTTAAAGGGTAGCCAGATTTAGAAACAAAACAAAGCAAAAGGAAGTATCAACAATAACAGATGCTCATGCAGTATTTGAGACATACTAAAATAATTCTGTTACCTATTTGAAATCCGCATTTAGTTGTGCTTCCTTTATTTTGTCTGGCAACCCTAATTCTTCACTTTCCGACTTTCATTTTTTGTTTGTAGAGGGCTGTAGTTACTCCAGGCAAACACATCTTCAGGCCTTAACAGAGGTATACCAAATCCTTTAGGCTGGAAAGGAGAAGAATAAAGAAGAACAGTTACTGCAGATGTTTGACCATCCAAAGAGGAAATTTGTCTGGTCTGTAAGCCCTCTTTGTAGTTATTTCTGTCACTGGTAATAGTATATTGAAACTCAAAGTTGATTATAACATTTTGCAGACTTGTTTTTAGTTATACCCCCATGTTACTTTCGTTCATTCATTGAGTATTTCATATTTCGATGTTTATTTATGGCCTAGCATTTTCCCAGCAAGAAAGAAAAGCTAACAAGGGCATCATTTCCCACCACGCAGAGGAAGGAAGGGCTGTTTTGCCAATTACCCTTTACATAAATATCTGGTAATGAATGACTGGAAGAATTCTTCCAGCGGTACTGCTGTTTTACAGAATGATTCAAGCATCAAAGTATAGCAGAGGTCTCCAAACAATAAGTGATAAGATGATGATGATGATGATGATGATGATGGTAATGATGATTTAATGATAACTAACATCCTTTGAGCACTTACTCTATATCAAAAACTATACTGGCTGGGCGCGGTGGCTCACGCCTGTAATCCTAGCCCTTTGGGAGGCCTAGGCCAGTGGATCACGAGGTCAGGAGATCGAGACCATTCTGGCTAATATGGTGAAACCCCGTCCTACTAAAAATACAATGAATAAATAAATAAATAAATAGTCGGGCGTGGTGGCGGGCACCTGTAGTCCCAGCTACTCAGGAGGCTGAGGCAGGAGAATGGCGTGAACCCGGGAGACGGAGCTTGCAGTGAGCCGAGATCGCACCACTGCACTCCAGCCTGGGAGACACAGTGAGACTCCATCTCAAAAACAAAAACAAACAAACAAATAAAAAACTATACTAAGTGCTTTATCTTTATTATATTATTTAATCCTTGTAAGAATACTGTTATTTTCTTCATTTTACAGATGAGAACATTGAGGCAGGGAACAGCCCCCTGCCCAAAGACAGTGGTTATGTTAATTATGCATGTCTCTGAAGAATTTCAGGTTTTCCATCAGAGAAAAAGCTGCATTTGAACACAATACCCCATCCTCTCTGCAGCTCAGACATGTCACAATTGACACGCTCCACCTCTCAACCTCGTATCTTAGGAAAATGGGAACTATTTATTCCTAGTGAGGGGGGATTAGTCAGCTACTGGGATGCCCTGGCATCTAGTCCCAATTCTGGCCCAAACATGTCCCTGAACCTCAGTTTCTTTATCTGTGGGTGTTTCTTTACCAGCTGAGAGTTCTATTAAGTTATCTCAGAGTTCTCTACCATGTTTTCAGCTCTCTTACCTATAATCTCTGGTGTTTGATTCATGTGGAAAAGGTCACAAAGGATGCATAACTGGAATGAGAGGAGAAATACAAGGAGAAGCTAAATGTAGACAGAAAAATATATTGAATGAGACACTGCCAGCAATAGAAACAGCCCCAGCAAGAAGAGGAAAAAGAAGATGATTGAATCCAGATGCTACTCACCTAGAATACATGCTTGCTCTGATAGGAAGGTTGCATTTTATTCCTGTACCCTCACCCAGAAAGACAAGCACTGGAAACAGGTTGATGAATGCATGGAGAGTTGAAACCAAGTATGCTTAGAGGCAACCGCAGCGGGAGGGGGACCTCAAAGTGATTGAGAGCAAGCTGCTATCTTCCACTTAAAATAAAATCTGATAATAAAGAGCATTTGGTTTTAGAAAAATTATTGTATTTCTTTTCTTTCTTTTTATTTGAGACAGAGTCTTGCTCTGTCATCAGGCTGGAGTGCAATGGCACGATCTCGGCTCACTGCACCCTCTGCCTCCTGGGTTCAAGTGATTCTCCTGCCTCAGCCTCCCAAGTTGCTGGGATTGCCAGTGTGCACCACCACACCTGGCTAATTTTTGTGTTTTTAGTAGAGATGGGGTTTCATCATGTTGACCAGGCTGGTCTCGATCTCCTTACCTCAGGTGATCCACTCACTTCAGCCTCCCAAAGTGCTGGGATTATAGGAGTGAGCCACCGTGCTCGGACAATAATTGCATCTCTTGCCCATTCTTTTTGGACTCTGATTTTTTTTACCTAAGGTGAAGAATAACTGCAGAGAAAACAACACTTCTTGTTGATTACAAATGTGCTGAGGTGGGAAGTGGAAATATATACATTGTTGCTAGGTTATAAAATAAACTTTTGAGGAAAATTGCTGCACAGTGTTTCCAGAAGCATCTTTCCACCAATATTTGACACACAGAAGGGGGAAAGAACACAAAATATCATCACCAGGATTGCTTGGGGATGCCAGGCAGGTCGCACCAATAACGAGTCCTAAAAGCATGTTGTCTTTTTCCTTCCAAGTCTCCTTTCCCTGAATTGTATGGCACATTAAACGCTTAAACAATAACGGCTGTCCAGACCCAGAGGTGTCATTAAATAAGTTAAGGATCTAATTAAAGAGCCGTGTGTGTGTGCGGGGGAGGGGGGGGGTACCGTCTCCCTGCTTGCTTTGTGCTAAATCACTGGTGTCCCATTTCAGTGTTTCCAAGCCAGGAATTTGCCTGTAAAATGATCTCGTGCTACCATCGTGTATTGGATTTCATTTCCTCTTATGCAATTATCTGTTAGTAATTGGAGAAGGCAAAACAGCAGAATAAATAATTAAATATAAATTAAACAATTTTGGAGTTACACTTTGGCTGAAGACAGGAGCATGTGTCATGAATTTAAACTTTCCAAGAGTGCAAAGAAAGCATCCCCACCCTGTTTGTTCTATCCTGATGGCATGGAATTCCAATTGTTGCTTATCCTCTTTTTATAGAAGAGGAAACGGAGACTCTGAAAAGGTCAGACCGTCTGTTAGAATGCAAACGAAGTTGGCAGTAAAGTCAGGGAGGAATCAGCAGAGTTTTAACTGTCTAACAAGAAACCCCACGTAGTGGCCTTTACTTTGGGAATGGATTTATCAAGGTCCAGGATCTTACAGATCCAGAAACTTTCTACATCAGCACAGAAATGCAGAACATCTTCTGAGGCATTGGGGAGACAGCTTGATCCAATCAAACTTGCAGAATGTCGTTATAATCACTGAAAATGAGGAAATATGGCATGCTGGAGGCAGGGCCTCTGTATTAACCCGCCCTGGTAGTGCCCTACATAACCCCAGCAGCTACCATTCATATAGAAGTTCCTGCAAAGGACACCCTTTTGTCTCCTGGATGAAGTCTTCCAACTTAGAAGGCAAGCTATCAACCTTATAGACGAAGGAATGAAGGTCAAGATACAGTTGATGACATATCCAAGAAATATATTCATTTTGTGGGAGAACCTGGACTCAAATCCAGGTTTTCTGGCACCCGATCTAGTCTTACCTCTTATGATATTTAAAAAAAAATTGTGGCTGCATAGTATTCCATGGTGTATATGTGCCACATTTTCTTTATCCAGCCTGTCATTGATGGGCATTTGGGTTGTTTCCAAGTCTTTCGTATTATGAATTGTGCTGCAGCAAACATATGTGTGCATGTGTGTTTATAGTAGAACGATTTATAATCCTTTGGGTATATTCCCAGGATGACTTCACGTCCTTTGCAGGGGCATGGAAGAAGCTGAAAACCATCATTCTTAGCAAACTAACACAGGAACAGAAAACCAAACACCACACATTCTCACTCATAAGTGGGAGTTGAACGATAAGAACACGTGGACACAGGGAGGGGAACATCACACACCAGGGCCTGCCTGGGGGTGGGGGGCTAGGGGAGGGATAGCATTAGGAGAAATACCTAATGTAGATGATGGGTTGATGGGTGCAGCAAACCACCATGGCACCTGTATACCTACGTAACAAACCAGCACGTTCTGCACACATATTCTGCACAGAACTTAAAGTATAATAAAAGAAAATAAATAGACAAATTTGTATGAATTTAAAGAGTACAAATGCGGTTTTATCTCATGGATATATTGCAAAGCGATGAAGTCTGGGCTTTTAGTGTAACTATCACCCAAAGAATATACATTGTACTCATGAAGTAACTTCTCTTCCTTCATCTGCCTCCCACCCTTCCTCCCTTCCAAGTCTCCGGTGTTTATTATTTCACTCTCTACATTCATCTGTACATATTATTTAGCTTTCACTTAGAAGTGAGAACACACTTATAATTTGCCTTTCTGTTTCTAAGTTGTTTCACCTAAGATAAAGGCCTCCAGTTCTATCCATGTTGCTGCAAAAGACATGACTTTAGTCTTTTTAATGGCTTGGTAGTATTCCATGGTGTATATATACCAAATATAGTATATATACTGTACGCATGTGTGCATGTATATATGTGTGTATGTGTACAATGCAAAAATATGGGACTACGTTGACTGCAAGAACTGGTTGTAGTAGGAGAGCTGAAGCAAGAAGGCAGAATGTTGCTTTAACCTCTACTGGGAATGTGTACGTTGAGTGCCTCAAAGTTTTTATTCTTCTTCATTTATCTGCAAATGACCTCAAAGGCATTTAAAGGTCATAAATAAATTATAGTAAGTAGGTGATGCTATGATTTGAATATTTACCCCCTTCCCCATCTCCTATCAAAATTGAATTACCATTGTAACAGTATTAAGAGGTGAGACCTTCAAGAGATTATTAGGCCATGAGGCCTCTGCCTTCATAAATGGGTTAATGCTCTTATCACAGGAGTAGGTTTGTTATTTTGGGAGCTGGTTCTTTATAAAAGGTTGAGTTTGGTTCCCTTTTGTCTCTCTCTCCTCCTCTCTTCACCCTTCCATTGTGGGATGAAGCAGTAAGTAGTCCCTTGCTGATGCTAGCTGCTTCAATCTTGTACTTCTCAGCCTCCAGAGCCATGAGGCAAGACATTTCTGTTCATTGTGAATTGCCTAGTCTGTGGTATTCTATTATAGCAGCACAAAATAGATCAAGAAAGGTGATCCCGTAAATTTGGAATCTGTGGGTAGTGAGGACTGACTGTACTTAACAGTGTTTGAGAAATAAATGATTGAACAAGCGAGTGAGTGAATGGCCTGTGAACAAATTTGAGGGAGGGAGTCTGATTGGTCCATCTGCCCACACCAGGTTCACCTCCATTGCCATCTTCCTAACTGTCTACCCAAGGAAGGAGGATGTGCTATTCCTTGGTTGACACCTGTAATATTAATTGAGTGCTGTTTTACTAGGTGCAGTGGATTTTGTATACTTTAGGCAGAATCCTATTCTCTACTCTCTTCTCTTGTGATTCTTGTTACAGACCTAATGTCAGGCCACCCTTTATCTCCATCTTTTATTTTTAATACCTCTTCTGAGCTTAAAGTTGTTTAGTCAAGTTAGACCAGAATTTGCCCTTCAGGCCAGTCTTCTTTCTCCTTTATCTCTCTTCTGCTTGCCTCTAAGTTGTTCCAAGATTTAGATTATGGAGGGGGAGGAGAAGCCCTTGCTTGGGTAAAATGCTTATGCTATATGATTCAAACTTTTCTAAACACAGATAATTATTACACTGGGAATTATTGGGTGTTTGCTTTGATATTAATACAGTGGTATTCTTGTTTTTATTCTTCTGTTATCCTTTGTATAAGGTCGCTGGTGCCGATTGGCAGGAAAGGGTTTGGGCATTCCTGGGTTTCTGTGTAGAATACTGACAAACAGCACTAAGAACCACATTTCCTACATATAACGTGAATGTCTGATGGACATATCAGAGTTGTTATAAATGTACAAAGATAATAGGTCAGAGGGCCAAGTTCAAGCTTAGCAGGTGCTCTATAGACAGTCTTTACATGCTGGGATGAGGACATAAAATACAACCCTTTTCAGATCTTTTCTAAGAATTGATTTTTCTCTGCTTAGGATGTTTTCTGTCTTGTGGGAGGACTCAATATTATCTTTATGCAAATTTACCCCCCCCCACGCCCAATAATAAATTTTATCCACCAAAATCATTGTTTGGATTGGTAAACCAATTCTGAAAACCATACAGAGGAATAACGGGCAAAGAGAAGGGAAGAAAATTTAGAAATAGAACAGAAGTGGGGCTCTTTCTACCTGATATCAAAACCTCTTCAAAACATATATTCATGAAAACACTGAGGTATCGGCACCGGCATAGACAATAAACTAGTGAACAGAACAGAGTCTAGAACCCCTAACACACACCCATTCGCTCTCTCTCACAGAATCTAGAACCCTAACACAAAACAGAACAGCGTTTAGAACCCTAACACACACACACTCTCTCTCACACACACACACATACACGCAGAAAGAGAGAGAGAGCGAGAGAAACTGGTTGTATGGCAAAGCTGGCATTTAAGATCAGCAGGAAAAGAGTAAAATCGGTGGGAAAAAGTATTAAATGAATAGGATTATTGATTATCAAATGAGAAAACCCTACATAATACAGCCTTAGGTCACATCATATTCTAAACTCCAGGTGGATCAGAGATCTAAATGTAAAAAAAGCAAAGCCTTACAGCTTTTAGAAGGAAGTGAAGTGGAATATCTTTACATCTTTGGAAAATACATGTTTCTTAATTAAGATGAAGAAAGTAGAACCCTGAAGTGTAGCAACTGATAAATTTGGCTACACTAAATTTAAAACTTCTGTATGTTGAATACAATATAAGCAAAGTGTAACAACAAACCAGTGACTGGCAGAATACATTTGCAATATAGAGAATTAGTTTCCTAAAGACATAAGGAACTCCTACAAGTCAATTCCAAAACTACAAACAACTGTTAAAAACTTTCAACAAAAATAAATCTAGCAGAGTTTTTTTTTGGGCAAAGAATGACAGGAATCACACAGCACGCAGAACCAGGAGAAGTTTGGAGAGCTCATCTCTGAGTGGGCAGTGAGTATTTATAGACAGAAAATGGAAGTAAAATATGGAAATAGCTTGATAGGTTACAGTTGGGTTTTGCCTTATTTGGACATGGTCTGATCAGTTGGCTGCCTATGATTAGTGAGGCTTGGCTGTTTGTGATTGGTGGAGACCTGGCTCTCTGTTACAAAATATAGACTCCTAAATTCTATTTTGGTTTGTTTACATGCTAAATTAGTTCATTACATAGGAACTCAAAGTACAGAGACAGCCTCAGGCCAATGGCTTCCTGCTTATTCAACTTAACAATTTAACACAACCAAAGGGAAAAGGGGTAAATGATGAGAACAGGCAATCTGCAGAAGAAGAAACTCCAAAGACTGATAAATATGAACCAATATCTTCTTTATTAATTAGGGCAATTAAATTTGAAAATTAAGTGGCCAGGCACGATGGCTCCTATCTGTAAGCCCAGCTCTTTTCCAAGCTGAGGCAGGAGGATCACTTGAGCCCAGAGGTTTGAGAGCAGCCTAGGCAACATAGCAAACCCTGTCTCCCTAAAAAAAAAAAAAAAAACAAGTGAAATTGGCCAGGCATGGTACTGAGCACCTTTCAGCCCAGCTACTTGAAAGGATGAGGTGGGAGAATCTCTTGAGTCTCGAAGTTTTGAGGCTGCAGTGAGCAATGGTTGTGCCACTGCACTCCTGCCTGGACAACAGAGCAAGACCCTATCTCAAAATTTATTTTTGAGAAATAAGATGCCATTCCACACCCATCAATATGGCAGTACCAAAAGTTGAGTAGAATGTGGCAAAACAGGGATACCTTTTGTTGGGAATGTTTCAACTCCTGTAGATAACGGTTTGGTAAAATCTAGTAAAATTTTGCATTTGATATTCCATAGTGAATACATTTCCCTCCCAGGCATACCCCCCAAGAAACTATTCCATATGTGCTCAAGTACATCTCTACAACAATCCTCATTGCTTCACTATTTATAATAATAAAAAATGGAAACATCTTAAATGGCCATAAATAGGACATATTGTGTGTATTAGCTGCATAACAAATTATGCCAACACTTAGAAGCTTAAAATTAGAAAATTTATCTTCTTACTGTTTCCTTGGGATGGGAACTGGCTGGGTACCCCTGGTTCAGTCCTTCTCACAGGCTGTAATCATGGTGTTGGCTGGGCTACAGCCATCATCTCAAGGCTTGACTGGGTAGGATCCACTTCCAAGCCCATTCACCTGGTTATTGGCAGCCTCAGACCCTCACTGGCTATTGGCTGGAGATATCAGTTCCTTACCTTATGGGCTTGTCCACTGAGCAGCTCACAACTTGGCAGCTGTGTTCTCTTAGAGTGAACCAGTGAAAGAGTGAGAGGATGAGCAAGACTGATGGCACAGTTTTTTTTTTTTTTTTTTTTTTTTAATAGCCTAACTTCAATCATCTCATCACGTTGGTGATATTCCATTTGTTAGAAGGAAGTCACTTGGTCTGGCCCACACATTGTGGTAGAGTCACATAGTGGATTACTATAGAACAGTAAAGAATCCATGAGCTTAAACTGGATCTCATCAAAACTATAAAAACTTTTGCTCTGAGAAAGCTCGTGTGAAGACACATGATAGGCTGGGAAATAATGTTTACAAACCACGTATCCGACAAGGTGTTAGGATCTAAAGATACAAGATTCAACAGTAAAAACAAAACAAACACAATCCAATTAGGAAATGGGAAAGCGTGAACAGGCATTTCACAGAGCACGATATACAGATGGCAGATAAGCACAGGAAAAGATGCTCAGGATCTTTAGCCATCAGGGGAAGGCAAATTAAGACAATGAGAAATCACTACATGTCTATCAGAAGGCTAAAATAAAAAGTAGTCACAACAGTAAATGCTGACAGGGTTTTGTGGAAAACTGGATCCCTGGCACAGTGCTGGTGGGGAATGTAAAATGATACAGCCATTTTGGAAAACAGTTTGGCAGTTTTTAAAAATATAACGAAACCTACAGTTAACATATGACCCAGCAATTATACTCCTGAATGTTTCTGCCAGAGAAATGAAAATGTATGCTCAAACCTGTATGCAAATATTTATAACAGCTTTATTTGTAATAGCCCACAAACTAGAGTCAGCCCAGACATCCTTCAACAGGTGAATGGTTTAGCAAACTGTGATATGGAGATTTCACGGAATGGAACTCAATGAGAGAAAGGACTACACTTTTGATGCATGCAATAACTCGAATAAATCTCCAGGGAATTATGCCAAGTAAGAAAAGCCGATCACTAAAGGCTACATGCTGTATGATTCCATTTATAGAACATTTTTGAAATGACAAAATTTTAAAAGTAAGGGAGCCAGAGTTTAGAGATGGGGAGGGGTGAAGAAGGGGAGATGGGCATGGTTTTAAAAAGACAGCATGAGGGATCCTTGGAGTGATGGAACTTTTCAGTATCGTGACACACACTTACATACGTGATAAAATTGTATACAATTCACTATGCACGTAGATACCAATGAGTACAAGTGAAACAAGGGAATTTGGAAGAAGATTATGTTGGATCAATGTCAATATGCTGGTCATGATATTATACTCTAGTTTTGCAAAATGTTACCACTGGGTAAAGTATACATGGAAACTCTATTATTTCTCACAACTGCGTGTGAATCTGTAATTATCCCAATAAAATTTTCAATAAAAAATAAATGAACTAGGGTTCAATACAACAACATAAATAAATCCCAATTGTGCTGTCTACTTTTTTGATATTTGAAAAAATATATTATAAAAGTTCCTTAAAAACATTATAAAGTTTTTATTATGAAACTTTTCAAACACATAAAAAGTACAGAAAACAGTATAATGAATATAGCTACCATATAGCATTTGTTAGCTTTTTACCACATTTTACTCAATTATTTTAAAGTAAATGCAGACATTATAACATTTCACTGCTACATATATGAACTCACAGCTCCAAAATAATGAGATTGGCTGGGTGTGTTGGCCCATGCCTGCAATCCCAGAACTGTGGGAGGCTGAGGCAGGTGGATAACCTGAGGTCAGGAGTTTCAGACCAGCCTGGCCAACATCTCTACTAAAAATACAAAATACAAAAATCAGCCAGGCGTGGTGGCATGTGCCTGTAGTCCCAGCTACTCAGGAGCCTGAGGCAGGAGAATCACTTAAACCCAGGAGGTGCAGGTTGCAGAGAGCCAAGATTACGCCACTGTACTCCAGCCTGGGTGACAGAGCGAGACTACGTTTCAAAAAAAAAAAAAAGATCACTTTCCTACAAAACCATAGTACCATATTGCACCTAACAAAATAAATACAAATTCCTTAACATCATCTAATATGTTGCTCCATATTCAAATTTCTCCATTGTTTCAAATATATATTTATAACTGTTTTTTTAAAAGCCGGGATCCAAACAAAGATCATGGGTTACATTTGATGTTTATGTTTCTTACAACCCCTGAAATCTCACATCCATTTTCGTACATTGGTTACACTATCTTTAGTAACCCGGGACAGCCTGGGTTACTTTGGGCTGTATTTTTGGCATCCTGTGTGGAGTTCTTATCAATACTACCTTATCTTTTATAGGATGCTGTCTTTGTCAGCTAGAACCACTGTAACAAAATACCAGAGACTGAGTGACTTAAACAACAGATTTTATTTTTCATGATTCTGGTGGCTGAGAAGTCCAAAATCAAGTCGTCTGCAGATTCAGTGTCTTCTGAGGGTCCTCTTTCTGGCTTCTAGATGGTTTCCTTCTTGTTGCATCCTTCCATGGCCTTTCCATGGTGTGTGTCCTCGGAGAGAGTTATTCTGTCTCTTCCTCTTCTTAGAAGGATGCTAATCCCATTGTGAGAGCACTACCCTCATGACCTCATGTAAAACTAATTATGTGGTGAAGACCCCACCTCCAAATACCATCACATGGAAGATTAGAATTACAACCTACAAACTCTGGGGAACCACAAACATTCAGTTCATAACAGAGCCTGATGAGTATGTTATCTCATTTGACTCAGCAACAGGGGACACCGTAGCTTTCTTAATTATAGATGAAATAATATTATCTTTCATTCAGGGTAAGTACTAATGAGATCACATCTTAGATAGTTTTATCTATCTATCTATCTGTCTATCTATGTATCTATCAATCAATCATCTATATCTGTCTATATCAATCACAGATAGAAGAAATTGAGTTTCAGAGAGGTCAAGTGACTTTCCTAAGGTAATCGCTAGTGGCAGAACCAGTCCTACTGGCTCATCATCTTTCTACTGTGTCATTTTCTAGGACCACACAAAGAGAGGCAGCATGCTGACTTCCAGCCAGCAGGTTCCTGGAGCTGGACTAACCCACCACACTTTTGAAATCATGCCAGGTGTCCGTTCTCACTCATAGGTGGGAATTGAACAATGAGAACACTTGGACACAGGAAGGGGAACATCACATACCGGGGCCTGTTGTGGGGTGGGGAGAGTGGGGAGGAATAGCATTAGGAGATATACCTAATGCAAATGACGAGTTAATGGATGCAGCACACCAACATGGCACATGTATACATATGTAACAAACCTGCACGTTGTGCACATGTATCCTAGAATATAAAGTATGATTAAAAAATCATGCCAGGTGTCTACGGCCATACAACCCTGAACGTGCCCGATCTTGCCTGAAATCATGCCAGGTGTTCTCTTGATGTTAAAGGCAGAAGTGTGATTTATCCAACATGGCCAGACGGCTGGAGGGCTGGGCTACATCCCCATCTCTGTCCTGGTCCACTGATTTACAGGTATTGCTGGTGGCCAGTCATCTCCTATCAGCTCTCACTATTTCCCTGGAAGTTGGCCTAACTTGCAACTGCTGGTGCCTGTGTCTCTTTCCTTGAAGGCTCTCTTTGATCATTGGAGTCCACTCCGCCCATGGACAGAGGCTAGAAGGGGAAGCCAGGAGGGTTGGGAAATTAACACCCCCCAGGAGTAGCTGCCAACCTGTGACAGTTGAAAGATGGGGAATGAAGTCCCAGCTGTCAATCTACCTGGTGGATGACTCTAAGGTGTGCATTCTGTGTTGGATCCAGAGTATGCCAGTGTAGGTAAGCCCAGTTACCCATAATAATAACTACCCCCTTTGTGTGATAACTTATCTGATTGTACCCCCTTTATATGAATTATCTGATAACACCCGCTTTATAGGAATTTCCATCACTTCCATGTCTTCTCTTCTCCCTGCTCATGTGGCCTTGGATCGCTTCCTAATAAGTTACTTGCAGCTTGAATCCTTATTTCAGGGTTTACTTCTGGAAGAACCCAAATAAAGACATTTCCGTAAATCTTTGGCCAGAATGGCCAGGAAATGTGGCATTGGTTTTCTTGTGCACACAATTCATGTTGACTTACCAGGAAAAGGGTGTGGGATGAAGAAAAGTTGGAGAACCTGAGATGAAAAGGTCTCCCACACATGAAAGATAAATGACCTGGGCTATAGAGAGTTACCTGTGGCCAGATCTTGCGTGGAAGGAGAATGAAGTCCCTAAGGGTAGGATACCCTTAAAAGATATTTCATGATATCCATGAAAAAAGGCCCGTAAATCCGGAGACTACTATTCTGTTAGGAATCTGTGAAGTACAACATTCCTTTTCTTTTTTTACGGGAAAAAGAGTCTGCATAAAATTCCACTTTTAATTAACAGCATGTAGTTAGACTAATATTGGTTCATTAGGTAGAGCGGAAACTTCTACCGAGGACAACTTTCAAAGGAATAAAGTACCAATCTGATCTATGTTGACTATAAAACATTTCTCAAGCAGCTTAGCAGAGGCAAGACAGAGCCGATTTATTTAGATCGTTAACCTCGGGAAATAAAACTACAGAGCGGGGTGCAGGGTTTGTAAAATGGCAACCTCACCCACTCTGGGGTGCTTCACTTTCCAGTGAAAAAGAGAAAATGATGGAAAAGCCAGGGCATTAGAGGCCATAATGCTACCCAAAGACCTTTGGAGGGTATGCGCCCCTCCCCCGGCTTCCTCTTCCTCTTCCGGGAGCTAGCTGGAATTGAATGTGAACACTTCTCTGCTCTGTTCAAATGAGCATCTCTCTCTCTTTGGTTTGGGGCAGTTTATCACCCAACCTGTGGGAAAGGCCACGGGAGGGATTTCTGGCTATATTAACAATGCAGTGATTTAACAATCGCAAGTCCCAGGAAGATCTGGACAAAGAGCAAAGAAAAAAACCGGAAGTGCAAACAGACGAGGGGTCAACTACCTTTCTTGGAAAATGCAGGTATAGGAGCAGCAGAGCAAGCTTAGACTCTGTGGCCATAGCTCAGGGTTATTGCTTTATTGGCCGTCACGGGCTAAGAATGTTACAGCTTGACATTTTTTAAATTAATTTTTTTTTTGAATAATTTTAATGTTTGCAGAAAAGTTGCAAAAATAGTACGGACAGTTCCCTTACCTAGTTTCCTCTTTTGTAACATCTTATATCAGCATAGAAGGTACATTTGTCAAAACTAAGAAACCAACACTGGTACATTACTCTCCGCCAAACTCTAGACTTTATGCAGATTTACCAGTTTTTCCATTGATGTCATTTTTTGTTGTTGTTGGTCTAAGACCCCATTTAGGATATTGCTTTACACTTCGTGATCATGTCTCCTTACTCTCTTTTGGTCTGTGACAGTTTCTCAGTCTTTACTGTTTTTTCTTGACCTTGACAGTTTTCAAGAGTACTGGCCAGGCGTTATGTCACCTGTCTGTCAGTTTGGGTCTCTCATGATTAATCAGTCTGGTGTTGCAGTCTTGGTGAAGAATACTATGGATAAAAGTGCCCTTCTTGTGACATCGTGTCAGGGAATGCATGCCGTCCCCATGACTTTTCATTGGTTGATGTTAATCTGATTACCAAAGTCTGATTTTTAAATATCTGTTTTCTGTTTTCAGGGCAGCAGCACGCCTGGTAGAAATGCTTCTGTGGGACAAGAGGGTCTTAGGGTTGAGCCAAACAGCACATCCTGGAATAGGATGAGGACGGCAGGTCTGGGTGGGGCAGGGAGGCCAATTTGTTGACAATAACTAAAGATTATCTTGCCGCTGGCCAAGTACCACCATGAGACGTTAGCCAACTGGACAAGATCTATGAAAAAACTATTTTTTGCACATTGAACAAAGGCAGCGCAGGACTTTGAATGTTTTTATAGCTACTTCATTTGTACTACTCAAAAACTGGAAAAACCCAAATATCTTTCAACATATGGATGGATACATGAATGTGTATATTCATACGAAGAAATACTTTTCAGCTACGAAAAGAATAAACGAGGGCTGGGCATGGTGACTCACAGCTATAATCCCAACACTTTGGGAGGCTGAGGCAGGTGGATAGAGGCTGAGGTCAGTAGTTCAAGACCAGCCTGGCCAATATGGTGAAACCCCGTCTCTACTAAAAATACAAAAATTAGCCAGGCGTGGTGGCGGGCACCTGTAATCCCAGCTACTCGAGAGGCTGAGGCAGGAGAATCGCTTGAACCCGGGAGGCGGAGGTTGTAGTGAGCTGAGATCATGCCACTGCACTCTAGCTTGGGTGACAGAGCGAGACTCCATCTCAAAAATAAGATAAAATAAAAATAAAATAAAATAAAATAAAATAAAATAAAATAAAATAAAATAAAATAAAATAAAATAAAATAAACGACTGGCATGTACAACAATGTGGATGAATTTCAGAGACATCACACTGAATAAGAGCAGTCAGACACAAAACACGAAGAGCACAAGTCGTATGATTCCATTCATAGTGAATTCTAGAACAGGAACATCAATCTATAGTCCCAGAAAGGGCTGACGACAGAGGGGAATGAGGGCACCGAGTTGAGTTTTGTATTTTGATTGGGATGCTGGTTATGTGAATAACCATTTGTTGAAACTCATCAAGCTGTGCTCTTAAGATGGATACATTTTATTATCCAGAAATTATACCTCCAGGATGCTGATGTAAAATGTAAAAAGAGAAAAATATCAGTAGGGATCGAGTCAGGGAAGTGGTTTTAAGCCTAAGGTTTCAAGAGAGAAGAGGGTAGGATAATAGGAGAGCACAGAGTGAGGTTGATACCAGGGAGTGTCAAAGGCAGGGTGGGAAAAACGTAAAGATATATGAAAGATATATCAGCCCCCCAAAGTGCTGGGATTACAGGCATGAGCCAGCATGGCTGGCCTAAAATTTACATTTTTAAATTCTAACCCCCAATGTGATGGTATTAGGATGTGGAGCCTTTGGGAGGGGGAGTTCAGACCAGAAATCAGAACAGCTCTGAGAGTGCTGAGTGCCCCTGGTAGGTGGTACTTGAGGATGGGACAATGGCTTGAAGACCTGATTTCCTCAACACACCTTCCTACCCCTAATCAGGATTTTCTTTGATCCTCTCTCACAGCACTCAATATTAAATTCTTCTGAAGCTGATAGCTCTTACTTTCTTAATGAGATGGTTAAATGCTTTTCTAAAAACCCAGGCTGAATATATAAACTTCTAGAGAAGCAGATGAGAAAGTCAACGCCTAGTTACATTTATTTGTTTATATACCCATTTTAATTATGTGTATACATTAATAGATTATTTTAGAACATAGCTGTCTTTTTTTTTATGCTTCCATTCCATGAAACAATTTCAATTGGAGTTTGCGTTGAATTAAATGTTTGTGTCTCCCCAAAATTTATACTTATATATATTGTTTGTTTGAGACAGGGTCTTCCTCTGTTGCCCAGGCTGGAGTGCAGTGGCACGATCTTGGCTCACTGCAACCTCCATCTCCCAGGTTCAAGAGATCCTCCTGCCTCAGCCTCCCAAGTTGCTGGGATTACAGGTACACACCATTGTGCCCAGCTAAATTTTGTATTTTTCTAGAGATAGGGTTTCACCATATTGGCCAGGCTGATCTCCTGACCAACACCTAACCTCAAGTGTTCTGCCTGCCTCAGCTCCCTCAAATGCTGGGATTACAGGTATGAGCCACCATGGCCAGCCTAAAATTTATATTTTTAAATTCTAACCCCCAATGTGATTGTTTTAGGATGTGGAGCCTTTGGAAGCTAATTAATGAGGTTGTGAGGGTGGACCATCTTGAATGGGATTAGTGCCCCTTGTTAAGGGACCCTACAGGGCTCTCCCATCCTCTTTCTGCCAAGTGAGAATACAACAAGTAGTCAGCTGTCCATAACCTGGAAGAGAGCTCTCACCAGAATCTGATCATCCCAACCCCCTGATCTCAGACTTCCAGCCTCCAGAGCTGTGAAAAAGGAAGTTCTGGTGTTAAAGCCACCCAGTCTATGGTGATTTGTTGTAGTTGCCTGGACCGATGAAGATGGCCTCTTTATATGTGTTGTGGCACCTGTGTCTTCATCAGGCCCTTGGTCATCCAGAAGAGGGCTTCTATAAGGGAACATTGCTGTATGCTTGCCTTTGTGGGGGAGCACAGTTGTTTCAAGGTTAGCTGCTTCTGGGACAGCTGATGTGTGGACGTGGCTCAAATGGCTTGTTAGCCAGCTACGCTGTGGATTCAGCAAGGGGGAGTTGGAAAGAATATCCACCCCTGTAGAAGGTACCCAGTACGTACCCGCTCCTCTGAATTATATGTAGTCTATTTTAAAAGGATCCTTTAAGGAAGTTGTCTTTGGCCGGTACCTTTGGCCAGATTTCTCTCTGTTTTGGTTACCCAGAGGAAGTTCACTCACATGGTCTGTGAAGCTCAAAGCTCTTGACAGCTGCCCCTAAATTAGCTTCTGAATGTCCGTTAAAAAGACAAATGACAAGGGAAGAGCCCAGGGCTGTGCCCTAAACAATTTTGTTATGAGCTGGGGTGGATATGACTGTCTCATACCCACTGGTATCACCAGTTATTTATAAATGGGTTTCAAGATCTCAGGTTACATCAGAGTAGTTCATGCTGTTGTACCTTTGAACCCACTGCCCCTCACACTTCTGCTGGAATATTCCCCTTCACATTTCCTCATCTATCTGCCTGAAAACCTCCTATCCATCCTTCAGAGGCCCAGCTGGACCAGGCATGGTGGCTCACACCTGCAATCCCAGCAATTTGGGAGGCTGAGGTAGGCAGATAACTTGAAGTCAGGAGTTCGAGACCAGCCTGGCCAACATGGTGAAACCTGTCTCTGCTAAAAATACAAAAATTAGCCGGACCTGGTGGCATGTGCCTATAGTCTCAGCTACTCAGGAGGCTGAGGCAGAAGAACTGCTTGAACCTGGGAGGCAGTGGTTGCAGTGAACTGAGATCACACCACTGCACTCCAGCCTGGGCAACAGAGCGAGGCTTTGCTTCAAACAAACAAACAAACAATCAAATAAACAAACAAAACCCCAAAGCCCAGCTGAAGCAGTCTCCTTTTTCTGTGGTTTTCCCTACCATCTCCAGTTGCTCTTCTCCTGTCCAGCCACTGATAGAATTAACACCTCCTTGCTCTGTGCTGTGCTGTACTTTGTAAGTGCATCTGCTGTTTACTATGTCAAGTTGCAATAGTTTTGTTTGTGTTTCTCTTTCTTTCAATAGACTGGAAGCATCTTTGGGAAAAAACTTCTAATATTTTTTCTACATCAGTATCACAATGCCTGACACATGGTAGAGGTACAGAAACTGCTGGAGCGTGGCATTCTAAACAAATCCAACCTCTAGTTGCTTATCTTGAATGCTCTTTCTAAGAGCTAAAGGATCACCTGGGTGACTAGAACTCCACCTGTGTTTCAACTTCCTCTATCCACTATGGAGTCTTTAGAGGTCTCTTAAGTCATTGTTCTTTGCAACCCTCGGTCAAGGTATTGGTCAAACCAATCACCTCTTCTCTCCATTTACTTACCCTTTGCACATTTCTCGAGAATCTGCTGCTTTGCCAACTCCTTATGGTTGCAGAGTTGTGTCATTTTATTTCTCCTGGAAATCCAGTGACCTAGACAGGGATTATCATCCCGATCTGGGGCTCAGAGAAGTTGAGCCACTTGCCCAAATTGCATACTTAGCAAGTAGAAAGCAGGAATTGAAAGCAGGTCTTCTGATCCCAGATCAAAATCTCATGTTCTTTTCACAGTGTTAGAGTTCCATCGCCTATGTGCCTAGCACTGTGCCATGTATTATAAAGGACGTTGAAAAGATGAAGTTCATCACCTCGTGGAAGAAGCAGACACATTTTAAAAGCAAAGAGACAATATGAAGTTAACGTGGAGAACAGAGGATGAGATAGGGGAAAGAAAAAAGCAGCCGCTGACAGGCGGAAGCTGGCGTGGCATGTCCACCTAGTCTCTCCCACTGTCCTTTCTGGAAAGGAACAATTTCCCAAATGACGAACGTCAGACAAGGACAACTCTGCGGCTAAAGATGGAGCAAGACAAACACAAGACTGGCCCATAATTGTGTCTGAGCACAAACAAAAACAAGAATATTGTCCAGAGCACAAGAATCATCAAATATCTTTATTTCCTGCCTATGCCTGCTTCTTTATCAATAATAATAATAATAATAAATAAAGTAGAACTTAGGGCGACTTCATTCCTTTTGACCCCTAGATAAGCCCTAGTCATGGAATTGGCCTTCTTTCCTGACATATCCAATCCCTGCTTCCTTGAAACCTCCTCCACAGTGTACAGCACAAGCCCAAATCCTGCAAGAAGCTCCTGCTCAGTCTCTTACAGACACACCTCTTGGTTCTCCATGGTGCACCATTTCCTCCAGTGCATTGGATCAATAAAGTCAACTTTGTTTGATGAAAGTGTGTTTCTACTGGTTGTTGACTAATGGACATCCACAAATGGAAAAAGACATGGTGGGACTTGTACGAGAAATACCAGATGAGTGATCCGGGTATTTATGACTCCAGGGATTCCATCAGAGATGTTTGGAAGTCTTTTAAATTCAGTTTTCTCCATTTCTCTTGCCTCTTCCATTGTGAAAGGAAACTGACACCTTCTTATTTCTTTTTTCTGTTAGCCATAAGGCCGTGGTGTAGAGTAATAGTTTTCAACCTTGATTGCATATTAATCACTTGGGTAGGTTATTTTTTTTTTTTTTGGCAGAATTTTATTTTGTTTATTTTTTTACAGTTCCCTGAGTTTTTTTTTTTTTTTTAATTTTTATTTCCATAGGCTTGTGGGAAGCAGGTGGTATTTGGTTACATGAGTAAGTTCTTCAGTGGTGATTTGTGAGATCTTGGTGCAGCCATCGTCTGAGCAGTACACACAGAACCCAGTTTGTAGTATTTTATCCCTCACCCCCTACTCCCTTTCCCTCTGAGTCCCCAAAGTCCACTGTAATATTCTTATGCCTTTGCATCCTCATAGTTTAGCTCCCAGTTATGAGTGAGAACTTATGATGTTTCATTTTCCATTCCTGAGTTACTTGACTTAGAATAATTATCTCCAGTCCCATCCAGGTTCCTATGAATGCCATTAATTCATTTACTTTTATGGTTGAGTAGTATTCCCCCATATGTACAATGAACTCAAATTAGCAAGGAAAAAAGAAACAATCCCATCAGAAAGTGGGCTAAGGCCATGAATAGACAATTCTCAGTAGAAGATAAACAAATGACCAACAAGCATATGGAAAAATGCTCGACATCACTAATGATCAGGGAAATGCCAATCAAAACCACAATGCAATACCACCTCACTCCTGCAAGAATGGCCATAATCAAGAAAATAAAAAAAATAATAGATGTCGGCATGGATGAAGTGAAAAGGGAACACTTCTACACTGCTAGTTGGAATGTAAACTAGTACAACCACTATGGAAAAAGGTGTGAATATTCCTTAAAGAACTAAAAATAAATTTGATCCAGCAATCCCACTACTGGGTACCTCCCCAGAGGACAAGAAGTCATAATGCAGAAAAGATACTTGCACACTCATGTTTATAGCAGCACAATTCACAATTGCAAAAATGTGGAAGCAGCCCAAATGCCCATCAATCCGTGAGTGGATAAAGAAACTGTGGTATATATATATATACATTGGATAGCTTTAAAACCAGATATGTACCTAGCTTTCAGCTCCAGAGATCCTGACTTAACTGGTGTGAGCTGTGGCCTGAGCATCAGAATTTTTTAAAGCTCCCAGGTAAGGCCAATGTTTAGATACATTTGAGAATCACTGGTCCCGTGATATTGTGTGTGCATGTGTGTGTGTGTGTGTGTGTAGAAGAGAGTAAGAGGATGTGAATGCATGTGTAACTGTGAATATGTGATTGTGTGTTTGTGACATCACATGTGTGATAGAGTAGGGATGTGTTTGTGTGTGTTGTATAAAATGAGGTTCTGGGTGTGTGTGTGTGCCACAGTGGGTCATGCCTTGGTGTATGAATGTGCACCCTTTCTGTACAGCCCTGTGGGAGACTAGGACCTCAGATAGCTGTGGGGGACCTATCTGTACTTCATGATGGGGAGGTCAACTGGAGGATGTCCATGCTCCACGTCTCAGCAGCTGGGATGGATTATGCTAACTGGGGAACTGGGTGTGGAGAGGAGCCTAGGTAAGTGGGGCAGCGTCCTGAGTGGCTGGAGAGAGCTCCTGCAAACCCAGTGTTGCTGTCAGGTACCAACCTGTGAAGGCCGCTTCTGGGAGGCCTCTCCAGGTTTATTGACTTGGCAGAAGCAAATTGGGAAAAGATGGAGAGGAGGATTTCTCTGGCTCATAAAACTCATCTCCGCAGGTAATTTTGCTTAGAGCAGTGGTTCTCAAATTTAAGCATGTATCAAAGTTGCGTAGAGATCTTGCGAAAACACAGCTTGCTGGGTCCTCCTCACTGGGTTTCTGATTCTATACCTATACATCTGGGGAGAGGCCTGAGAATTTGCATTTTTTTTTTGAGACAGAGTCTCCCTCTGATGACCAGGCTGGAGTTCAGTGGCACGATCTCTGCTCACCGCAAGCTCCGCCTCCTGGGTTCATGCCATTCTCCTGCCTCAGCCTCTCGAGTAGCTGGGACTAGAGGTACCCGCCACCACGCCCGGCTAATTTTTTTGTTTTTGTATTTTTAGTAGAGACGGGGTTTCACCATGTTAGCCAGGATGGTCTCGATCTCCTGACCTTGTCATCCACCCTCGGCCTCTCAAAGTGCTGGGATTACAGGCCTAAGCCACTGCGCCTGGCTGATAATTTGCAGTTCTAACAAGTTTTCAGGCGATGCTACTAGCGCTGGTCCAGGGACCACACTTTGAGAACCATTGTTTTACAACGGTGGTTCCCAGGCTCCCAGACAACTGTACCTTGACTCTCCTGGGAAATTTGGGAAATAACATATCCCTATTCCCCATCTTGAACTGTAGAATTTCAGAATTTCTCTGAGGTGTGTCCCAAGAAATGAGATTTTTCAGAACTTCCCTGGTGATTCTAATATCCAGCCCGGGCTGAAAACCAGCCTAGCATGTAAGTTTCATGAAGGCAGACTTTTGTTGATTTCTGTTTTGTTCACAGGTCTATTCCAAATACCTAAAATAATTGCTAGCACCCAGTTAGTGCCCAATAAACACTTGTTGGATGAATATGTGACTGTTTCTTACCAGTTACCAGCCTGCGAAGATGAAGACTTACCTGTTTTTTTTTTTTTTTTTTTTTGTAATTTCTTTTTTTAATTAAATTTTTACTTTTTACGTTTCGGGGTACGTGTGCAGGTTTGTTATATAGGTAAACATGTGCCATGGTGGTTTGCTGCATCCATCAACCCATCACCCGGGTATTAAGCCCAGCATTCCTAATGCTTTCTCTCCCCCTACCTTAACCCCCAACAGGCCCCAGTGTGTGTTGCTCCCCTCCCTGTGTCCATTTGTTCTCACTGTTCAACTCCCACTTATAAGCAAGAACATGCAGTGTTTGGTTTTCTGTTCCTGCATTAGCTTGCTGAGGATAATGGCCTCCAGCTCCATCCATGTCCCTGTAAAGGACCTGATCTCATTCCTTTTTATGGCTGCAGACTTATCTGTTAATTCAACATTTATCTGAGCACCTCCTATAGATAAGAAAGTATGTTACAGAACAATTTCATGCAGCTCCACGTGGAGGTTTTGAATTATTGGCTTTTTCTTTGGGCAGAGGAGACAGAGACAGGTTGAATGGGATGCGTCTTCAAGAGCCCTAAGGTTCAGAACCCTCATGTCCACGTACACGGCCATGATTGCAAACCTTTTGTGTTTTAGCTGTCAGGGAAAAAAAAATGTCAGTGATGAGAGACTAGGCCAGCCACCATCAGCTCCTCATCGGCTCTGTCATGCCAAGCGCTCCAGCCCCTGTGACAGGGACATGCTGCTTCCAGGTCAGATGTGGTCCTGAGACGCTGGATCTGCTATGATTTATGTCATCACAGACACCCTCGCTGTCAGGATCCATCCTGCCTGTTTGACTGCCTACTCAGAGCTCAGAATTCTATCATCATTATTTATTGTGTTTATTCCCTACCAAATCCATTCATAATGAGATATTGATGGTGCTGGTTATTTGAAAAAGGAACATATCTGAGGAGTGTGTGTGTGTGTGTGTGTGTGTGTGTGTGTTTCCTCTTCCTACACTAAGGACCTCCTATTTATCAAATCATCTCCATATATATGCCGAAAGAAGGAATATATATATATTACATATATCATATCATATATATTTAATTATATATAAATAATATTATATATTATAATTTCAGATAGCTGTGGGAGACCATCATATCTGCAGTTTATGATGGGGAGGTCAACTGGAGGATGTCTATGCTGCATGCCTCAGCAGCTGGGAAGGATTATGCTAATTGGGGAACTGGGTGTGGAGAGGAGCCTAGGTAAGTGGGGCAGTGTCCTGAGTGGCTGGAGAGAGCCACAGTATATATTATTATATATAATTAATATTATATATAATATAATATAATTTAATATATAAATATATTTAATATATAAACATTAATATTTATTTATATATATAAATATATATATTTTTTCTTTTTTGAGATGAAGTCTTACTCTGTTACCCAGGCTGGAATGCAGTGGTGCAATCTTGGCTCACTGCCACCTCTGCCTCCCAGGTTCAAGTGATTCTCCTGCTTCAGCCCCCTGAGTAGCTGGAATTACTGGCTCACACCACCACGCCCAGCTAATTTTTGTATTTTTAGTAGAAACGAACTTTCACCATGTTGGCCAAGCTGGTCTCGAACTCCTCACCTCAAATGATTCACCTGCCCCGGCCTCCCAAAGTGCTGGGATTACAGGTGTGAGTCACTGCACCCGGCCCCTTCCACATATATTTTTATTGAATGCCTGGAATATGCCAGATATTTGTGCTAGGAACTAGGAATAGCATGTGAGCAAGACCTCATAAAATTCCAGTGTGGGACAGCACTGTTCAATAAAACTGCCATGAGGAACACGGTTTGTATCTGTCTTGTCCATGATGATGGCCACTTGCCACATGTGGCTATTGTGTGCTGGAAACGTGACCAGTGTGAGCAAGAAATGCATTTTTAAGTTTTGCTTTATTTGACTTAAATTTAAATAGAAATAGCCACATGCTATTTATAGTGGCTACCATATTCAACTATGCAGAACTGAGAGAGAATCACTTATCATCTAAATAGACAATGATAATATCTCTTATGTGCTTGGAAGGAGAAACACAAAAAGCTTTGAGAGCATAGATCAGGGGCACGTGACCTCGTCACTGGGGGAATGGAAAGCCTTCCTTGAAGAGTGACATTTAATGCCTTTCAAATTCTGCCTAGAACTTCTCAATGGGAACCTCAAAAGTATCATAGTGAGGGATCAGACATTGTCACGTTATTACATTCCTTTAATTGTCCTTGTTTCCTCCTCCCTCTAGGATACCCTCCTACCTCCTTGATTCTTCTTTAGCCCCAAATATCCCCATGCAAATAAACCCATAAAAGGAGCCCTGGGTCCTTCAACTCAAACATTTCATCACTATACCCAGGTAAATAAAAATAAAAACTCATGCCATGTATTGATTTACTGGTTATCATATTATATATGCAATTTGTATCCTGCCTTGTCGCCTACCATAGTGTGGATATTTTCTCATGTGATTAAAGACTCTTCTTAATCATACTGCCATAATTTTCTGTCTTATGGCTATGTATTATAATATTTTTCATGAATTTCCTAACTTTGGTATTTGTACACGTTCTTTTATTGCTATTATACTTAATGCTGTGATGAACATCTTTGTGCAGAAATATTTGTTTGCATTTCTGATATGTGCTCAGGGTCACTTCTTACAGGGGTGAAGGATGATGACTGCATCGAAGGTCATGAGGTTTTTTATTTCAAAGATGTTTGATACCTATTGCCAAATTGCATTCTAGAGAGTTTGCACCAGCTCACAATCTCTTCAGGAATGTATGAGAATCCCACTGCATTCTGCTATTCTCTTCTAAAAATCACACCACACATGTCTGCTTGTTTCTACAGAGGCTCAATAACCATTATGTGTAGTGGCTGCATGAAGCTTGATTGCAGTGGTGTGCTGTAATTATCCTCTCTCAAAAGAGGTTGCTAATTGATGCTGTTCATGCTGGGCTCTCCCTGGTCTTGCCAAATGGAGGGCCTCCATCAAGTCACAGCTGTCTGGAATCCATCTGGCCCTTCAGGGCTGTTCTGTCAACTTTCCTCATCTGCGGGCAGCATTTCCTAGGCACACACTTTCCTTTAATGACATTCCAAGAAGCAGGAAAGCAGGAATATTTTGGAGTAAAATCTAGGCTCACACTGGCAACACTGGTCTTTGGCTACAAAAGATATCTCAACTAGGGCATTCTTTTCTGTCTGCCACTTGTTCAGATGAAAGAGTGCTGGAATGGGAATTGGAAGATTTGTAATGAGACCTGATCATTTTTTTTCTGATAGCCGGTGTGCATTTTATACCAAGAAAGATGTTTTCTGTTGCAATGGACAGAAACCTAACTCACACTACTTAAACAATAACAATAAAAGGAGAGGATGTATTGTTTCACATAAATGAGGATACTAGAGGAAATTAGTTTCAGGTATGGCTGGATTCAGGGCTTCTAATAATGTTATAGCCTTGGTCTTGCTTTCTAATGCCCTAATTCTGCATATTTCTATGTTGGTTTAATTCTTAGGAGACTGTTCTTTTTTGAGATTTACAAAACAAGCTCTTCAAATACCCTAGTACAAGAGTCAACAAACCATGGTCCACAGGTCAAATCTGGTTTGCTGTCTATTTTCCTAAATAAAGTTTTATTGGAACACAGCCACAGTCATTCATATATGTCTCATCTGTGACTGCTTTTGTTCTAGAGCGAGAGTTGAGTAGTTAGGACAGAGGATGAATATAGCCTACAAAGCCTAAAATAGCATTGCTCTCTGGCCCTTTACAGAAACGTTTTGCTGAACTAAGCTCTATTAAAAAGGTCCATAGTCTCAAAAATTTCTCCAGGTTCACTTACCATGCGTGATCAATTATTAGTTCCCCTCCCAACCCACGTTCTTGGCTTCATGAAATGGTTTGTGCCTCACTTCTCAGATCCAGAATCCTGTTCTTTGGCCTTTCTACCTAGCTAAGACTACAGCCATTCTTAAATATTTTCCTTATTTCCATTTACTGCAAAAGATGGTAAGCATGGCCCTGTTCCCATTTCTGGTCATATTCCCTGGCTCCTGCCAGTCAAGAAAGAAAGTTACACAGAGTATCCACTTGCCCAAGGGGTCTGCAAGTGGATAATCCATATCCCTGCTCCCAACCCTGTGTCATGGGGCAGCTTCTGCCAAACCTGAGGAAGCTTTATCTCTGTAAGTAGGGTGTCATCTGCAGAAGTCTAAACGCTTTTTATTCATAAGGCTACTGAATTCCTGAGAAATGGACTGTGGTGTCACTCATCGACTCTGACACATGGCTTGGGAGTTTCTCTAGTTCTGCGAGTTTCAAAACCTGTCTATGAATCAGCGAAGAGTAGGTTCCTTATATTATTATTTCAAGTGAAACTAAACAGAAGAAAACATAGGGAAACCATGAGTTTGATGTGGAGTGTGTACATATAAGTAGCTGGAACCTTAGCTGCCCTCCAATCTCATTCTCTTTTCGCCAGAAGTTTCCCTAATCTTATCCCTAACCTTAACCCTAATCTAGCCCTACCCTTATCTTTAGCCTTAACCCTAACATTTATCCTAATCGAATCTATCAAGTGTAACCTTAATATTAACCATGACCCTAACCCTGAATGCTAAACTCTAACCCTAAGCCCTCATTCGAACACTTAAAATAGTCTAGGACTTTGAGTTTGGTAATCACTGTCTTAGAATATCTTCACTAATCACACGATTAAGCAGGATTTTCTGGGTATTCGTCACTGAATGAGGTGAGGTCAGACAGTTCAACAAAGAGGAGGGATGAGAAGAGTTACATCTTCCATTTAAAAATAAATGTTTTGATCATTGGAAAAGGTCAGTGTTGCTGCAGTCACTCTCAGGTAAATAATTAGTTTAAGCAAGTGATGAATGTGTTCCCTTTGTATCAAGATAACAATGCCATTTCTGCCTCATTTCAGACCATTTCTAGAGCCCTCATGTTGGGGAGAAGTGTTCATTAGTGTTCCGGGTCATCAGAATGAAATTTTATCCCCTTGAATCCTGACTGATGCTGGGAGTCCTGCCTGACTTAATTCATGGTCCTCTAACATCTGGGGTCAACAACATCCATGTAAATGAAAAACTGTAGAAAATGAAAGAACACATTTTAGAAGACAGAGGAAGAAGATAGAAGAAAGGAGAGAAAAGGATGGGAGGGTGGAAAGAAAGAACAGGAAAATATCAAAGAGGGTTAACAGGATCATTAATCTCATGCTTCTGCGTGATCAGATCAGTGCTCTACTTTAAATTCTTCAATGATTGCTTAATCTTTACAGGATAAAGACCACATCACATATCTTGTTGGCACACACAGCCCAACATTATCTCATTTCCTTACTCTGGAATAGTGCAGGGCTGCGTGACTATATGAAGTTGCCCCAAAGGTGCCATGCTTGGTTAGACCTCTGTGCTTTGCCCATGCTGTTCTCTCTTTCTGTATTGCCATTGCTTTAAAGAAAAAACCTGCCTGGGCAAATCTTGCCTGTCCCTAAAGATCCTGCTCAGGTATCATCCTCCATCGATCTCCCTCTGATTCCCCCACCACACCCCTTCTGTGTGCCCCATGCTAACATCAGTCACACTACTCCTTCCTTCATTCAGCAAACATTTATTGGGCTCTGTTCTGTGCCAGGTACTATGCTAGATGGTGAGGAAGAACCATTAATATACCATCCCAGTCCCAAGTAGTTGAGGAAACAGATAAATCACCAGGAAACCATTCAATTACACTGTGATGGGGGAGGCTCAAAGGGCTGTGGGCTCGTGGAAGAAGGCAGTTCCCCCAGCCTGGGGGCTGAGTGTGCTAGGAGAGCCAACAGTGGGATGGAAGAGTGCAAAATAGAAGTAACTTGAAACCCGAAAGGTGTTAGAGCAGTTTAGGAGAGTTTAGTCTGTGGTGAGAGTTAAGCAGAAGACAGGTCAAAAAGAGCTTTGCTAGCTATGTTAAGGCATTTGGATTCCATCCTTAGCACTGTGAGGAAATCATTGGGAGGTTTAAGCAGGCAGTTCACATAATCAGATATGTATTTCGGGTATATTTCAAAGTTTTCTTTTTGTCTCCTACATGATAGTAATAATAATATCAGCTAATATTGCTGAAGGACACTGTAGGAAAGATACTATGTTAAACTCTCTGTAAATTATCTTAGTTAAGGCTCATTTCTATCTTATAAGGATGGTATTACTACATAAAGTTATTATTTCATCAAATAGACAGGCAGAGAGATTAAATGACTGGTTAAAAGTCATGCTTTTAATCATGAGGATAATTCTACATTTCATAATAATAATAAATTAAGATATTCATGGTCACTAGCTGGAAGAACTCAGAGCACATTTGCTTGTATGATCTTAGTCATCCACTTGATATTCTTATAACTCTTGAAAAGGCTCCATTTCTGTTTCATAAATGATAACACTGAAGAAGTGGTTTGGCCAGCTCTTCCCAGGCATGGTCTCAGTCCACCAGAAACTAGGATCTTGAGGATTGATGCTGTGTTTTGTTAGTCTTGGTGGTGAAGGCTCCACTGCACAGAAGCATCTGGCTATAGGATTATGATGAGTTTATAGATGCATTATCCTCCTCACACAGAGAATAAAAAGAATAACATCCCCTTTTCATCCTTGATGGGAAGAGAGAACCGAGTGATGAATGGGGTTAGAAGGATCCCAGACACCACGTCCATTGGTGTGGTTGGCATTGCTCCTGTAATCAGGAAAAGAATATCTGTTCTGGTTGGAGAATCAGAGCACCTTAGGTCCGGGTATGTGAAACCCAGTTACCTATGAGTTGTAGTTGATGTTTTATGGAGCTCCTCTTCTCTCTTCTTTTAATCCTGTATTAGTCTGTTCTGACACTGCTAAGAAAGACATAAGAGAGACTGGGTAATTTATAAAGGAAAGAGGTTTAATGGACTCACAGTTCCACATGGCTGGGGAGGCCTCACAATCATGGTAGAAGATGAAGGAAGAGCAAAGGGACGTCTTACATGGCGGCGGGCAAGACGGTGTTGCAGGGGAACTGCCCTTTATAAAACCATCAGATCTCATGAGACTTATTCACTATCATGAGAACAGCATGGGAAAAACCCACCCCCATGATTCGACCACCTCCCACTGGGTCCCTCCTATGACATGTGGAGATTATTACAATTCAAGGTGAGATTTGGGTTGGGACACACAGTCAAACCATATCACATCCTTTTTTTAATGTTTTCCTTCCTCTTTCCTTCTTGTTTCTTCTTTGTATTGTTTACCACCACAACATCAGCAGCAGCAACAAATAGCACATCATGATGATTGCTCATGGCCTTATCATTGCATTGTTGTCTTTGTCATCATCATCATCCACTATTGCCACCATCACCGCCACATCAACATCAACATATTGTCTTATCTTGGTCTTATCTTTGCATCATTGTTTTGTCATTGCCATCATCATCCCCATCCTCATTACTCCTTCTTACTGAGTGCTTGCTTTGTGCCAGGCACTGTGCTTAGGACTTTACATGCATTATCTCACATCACCTACAAAATTAACTGTCGTATGTGATTATCCCCGTTTTACAGATGACAGACCAGAGGCTCAGAGACATGAAGTCATTTGCTCAAGATCACAAAACAGTCACCAATATCAACATAGTCTCCTCCATAAAATTAAGATTCATCCCACAGGCACCAGAGGTTTCAGTTTATTTTTAGAAATTAAGAAAATTGCAAGATTAAGCTTTTATGGTCTGTTAACTGAAGGTTGCTGTGAATTCAGTGAAAAAGATTTAGGGTTATTATTCTCTAATGACAGTTGTTCCCTGATTCAGAAGAGCAGCTCTTCTTTTGACTAATTGTTAAATTTATGTTTATGATTATTATTTCTAAAGAGAAATTTAGAGTTGAACTGTTTTAGATAATAAATCAGAACCATGATTCAAACCAGGGTTTGCCTGATTCCAAAGCCTACATTCCCGCAATACTGTCGGACTTCCTTTGGTAATTATGCCAAAATTAAGTCCTGCAATTCACAAGTCCATGGTTATCCATCTCACCAGTGGCACCCTTTTTGGTTGTCTAGAGGATTAAAGTTCTTAATGGCAACAACAGTTACCTTCAGAAAAACCCTCCTGAATTTTGGAGACATCATCTCCCACCTCTACCCCACATCAATATAAATATGTTTCCCTCCATCTTCCTTAGTAACCACCCAGCCCTTTTTTAGGAGATAGCGTAATATGGTGGAAAGACAGATGGGGATTCAAATCCAGGCTCTAAAACTTACTGGCTCTACAACTTGGGACAATTTGCCTCCTTGGACCTGAGTTTCCATTCTTCATCTATATAATAGAAATAACACCAACCACCTCATAAGATGCTGTGAAATTTAAATGAGATGATCCATGTTAATTGTTTGACATGTATTCGATGTCAATAAATGTTGAAAACAACAAATCGGAATAAACTCACCCTTCCTTCCCTTTTCCCTGCAGTACCCTGCTAACTGGGTAATTGAAATCTTTAATGTCTAGGAGACAGAGAGAGATGAAACTGATGGATTTGAAATGGCTCAGTCTATGACTAGCAGAGGGTTCTTTAGCAAATCAGCTCAGCTAGGAATCCTGTCCCGCATTCCTTTGACACCTAGCTGTCAGCTGTTCACTTGTCCTTCTCTTTGAGGCCCCTCTTACCCCTGCTGCAAACAAAGACTTACTCACAGAAGAGCATTTAATGAGTTAAGCATTAATTTACTAAAGACAATGTAGAGGAGACATAGAGTGAGTTTATATCACATTGCCCAGAGCAAGCAACTGGAAAAATCCTCATGTCTCTTATTGTTACTTCACTTCTGTGTCTTTCTCCCCAGACACCCAATGCAATGCCCTGGCTCCTCTCTTCTCTATTATCAAAACAATTCTTCTTCACTTCAGACTTACAAATTCCATTCATGATGGTGCTTGGTGTAGAAAACAACCCAAGGTTCGCTGTGATCGCCTTTATTCAAGGGACTTTGGTGACTGGCACATGACTTCTGGGGTCTCATGTTCTATCCCAAACAGTAAGTCAAAGTGTCTCCTAAACAAATGCCATCCTCTCTCTAATGATGTTATTACACCATTTGAGGAGTGAGGACCATCTTGCTCCACCTCATTACATGTAAAATGAAGGTGTTGGTGGATTTTGGACAGCTTTATCATGTAAGTCTGTTTATCCTCAGTAAATTATAGGCCTTGGGTTCTAATGGGTGAGATAAATCCCATGACAGTTTTAATATTTGTTTAAAGATAAGTCTCAGAGTCAGACCTTCCCAGGCTTGGATATAAATTTATCAGAAGTAGAACTCAATATCCATTATTTCTATGTGGTGTTCCTATCTATCCTTGTGCCATGGAGACACATACAAATGAACTTTGGAATTTAGCCCCATTTATGAGCTTATGTCTACTTTTTTCTCCCTCATCCATTTTATGTCTGCTTATTAATTAATTTATAAACTAATTAATTACATAAATATCTATAGGGTACCATCTATGTGCTAGGTACTGAAAATATAGAAAAGAAGGGAGACACAATCTCTTCCTTTACAGTTGTGTGTGTGTCCATTAATTAGATGATCACACAAATAAAATAAAAATACAACTGTGGTATGTGCAATAAAAGAAAGGCCTATACCAGGAAACCTATCTAGTTGAATATGTCACTTAGGACTTTCCTAACTTTCTTGCCTCTGTTCTTCGTTTTATACTCTGACCTCTCTCTCAAGGCTTAAATGTTCTGTTTGTTGTTGTTGTTGTTGTTTTATTTTGTTTTTTGGAAGGTCACAGTAGTCTCATTACATGTTCTGAAGGTGGGATAGAAAGACACATAAGTAGGGCCGGACACGGTGGCTCATGCCTATAACCCAGCACTTTGGGAGGCAGAGGAGGATGGATCACCTCAGGTCAGGAGTTCAAGACCAGGCTGGCCAACATGGCGAAACCCCGACTCTACTAAAAACACAAAAATTAGCCAGGCATGGTGGCTGGTGCCTGTAATCTCAGCTACTCAGGAGGCTGAGGCAGGAGAGTCGCTTGAACCTGGGAGTTGGAGGTTGCAGTGAGCCAAGATTGCATCACTACACTCCAGCCTGGCCAACAGCATGAGATTGTGTCTCAAAAAAAGAAAAGAAAAAAGACACATAAGTAGACTGATGCAAATAATAAGAGTGGTAAATTCAGGAGGCTGATACTAAAGAAAGTACACATCTGGCCTGGAGGTAACCAGGATAAGCTTCCTAGAGGAAGAGATACTTGGGCTAGGTTTTGAGGGGCAAGTCAGGAGCTAGACAGGCAAAACAGAGGTGGGAGGAAGGATGGTCCAGGCAGATAACACCACATGAGCAAAGGTTTAGGAAAAAGAAACAGTTGTGTGGGGTGTGTGTGTGTGTGTGTGTGTGTGTGTGTGTGTGTATACTATAGGTGGTTCATGTAGTGGGAGCACCAACTGATGGTCAATGAGGCTGAGATAGCATCATTACCCGCCAATCAAAGCTGAGTTTGCACACAGATTATATTGATATAGTTCTGTAGAGGATGTGCAACCAGTAGCCTGGAATACCCCAGACACTCATCTGCTTCTAATTCCAGACACCTCTTTAAACACATACACACACACACGCACACACACACACACACGACTGCATAGGCAGGGATTATTGACTTCTCTTTCCCATATATTGTCAGTCTCATATTTCCAGACACGTCTTTAAACTCTTATTTGTTGAAACCCATTTTCTAATGGCACTTTGTCTAAACACCTCTTGCTGCTTAGCCAGGTAATATGCGCCTTCTCTGACAGTAAACAAGGATGTGCATTTTGGGAGAGACTTCCCAGAGTGACCAGAATGACTCCAGGGGGTGAGACAATGGCAGAAGTGTAAATCACACAAGAAATATTGAACTTTGGGAGCCAGCGAACAATAATATGCCACTTTATTCCACTCCTGCCGGAGGTTTATATATGTCATTGTCACTTTTATACTGTTCTCCACCACTGGTAATTTTCTCTCAATCTAATTTTTATTTCCCAAGGGTCTACCAAGGTTAAAAGTGCTGGAAATCCAATGACTATTCTTTTGCCAAGGGATAGTAAATTAAATTAACCATTGCTGGTGGCCAGCTCTGGTCAGAACTATTTATATGTAAATAGGCCAAAATCCCTCAAGGCATTGCTGCAATTATTAGTTGTTCATTCCAGATGTTGATCATAATACAAGAGGTCATGAACAAAACTCTAGGAACTGGGGCAGGAATTAGCTTCTCTTCAGCCTGATCTTTTCTCGCACAGCCTAACTTTCTGTAGCTCAAGCATCAGGTAGTTCCTGTTGAAACTCTCCCTCCCAGCTCATTGAGTGAGAGGGTGAAGACATTTTTAGTCCCAGATGAACAGTGAAAATAGGAATGGGAGGATTGAAACCTGTTGCATAGGCATTGGTTGGCATTTTGTCCTGGTTTCCAGGTTCTGTCCATTCAGTGCAGTTGTAATTTGCATACTGTTTCCTGGATGGCCAGCATTAATTATATCAACAAAGACTCCTCCCTTATAACCGCCTTAGGATTTGGTGTACTCCTAAAGACTTTTCCAGAGGGAGGATCTTTTTGGGGGCAACTTTTATAGGAACAAGGAACCCTCCCACTGAGTGATACCACAGTTTTGGAAAATAGTTCAATATTCCAACTAGGGGTTTCTGGTTGGATTTTCAGTGTCAGAGGATTATGGAGGGTTGCTTCAAATAAGCAAGTTCCAGGGCTTGAAAGAGTTCTGCCTGTTCTCTTTCTCTTCTTTTTTTGCCAATGTCAAAGGGAGTCAACTCTGTCATTGCTCTTTAAGCAGCTACAACTCATGTTATCCTTTACTCCATACAACCAAATGATTTCTAGGATACCTCGATAATTTATAACCTGTGTCCATGCTCTTGGGTTCACTCGAATGGCTCTTTAAATCAAATCTCTCAAGCTAGGGAATGTGAGGGAAAAGGGGCTTATTTATGAAAATAAAAGAGAGAAGGTAGAATTTGTTCCAATATCTCAGGCCTCCAGTCTTCCATTCTTTCCCTAGGGTAGAAATCTCTCATAGGGCCGGGCACGGTGGCTCATGCCTGTAATCACAGCACTTTGGAGGCTGAGGCAGGTGGATCACGAGGTCGGGAGTTCGACACCAGCCTGGCCAATATGGTGAAACCCCATCTCTACTAAGAATACAAAAATTAGCCAGGTGTCATGGCATGTGCCTGTAATCCCAGCTACTCGGGAGACTGAGGCAAAAGAATGGCTTGAACCTGGAGGCAGAGGTTGCAGTGAGCCGAGCTCGTGCCATTGCTCTCCAGCCTGGGCGACAATGCGAGACTTGGTCTCAGAGAAAAAAAAAAAAAAAAAAAAATAAGAAAGAAAAGAAAGAAAGAAAAAGAGAAAAGGAAAAGAAAAAAAATTCTCATGGGTCCTGGTAGATCTGCTCTGCTCCTGGGCCAGACGTTGATCTATTAATGGTTCCTCTTGCACCATGGCTTTGCTGAATGGTTTCCCCGCATCTGTGATCTCTACTGAAGTATTATGAACTTGTTGAGAGTAGTAGAACTAGGAAGACAGGGTGAAGCACACTCAGCTCATCTACCATATTAGATAGCCTTGAACTAGCCCACCAGGGATTTTTAGGACCACATTATCTTGGCCCCTGTAGAATTGTTTTCTCCTACACACATATCTTGGCTTCCACCAAGGACTGAAACACTGCCTCAGGGAAACTAATACTGTTCTCATGTTGAAAACTATGTCCATCTGATCTCTCTGTGGTTCCATTCCAAGACCTGCATGAAAAAGTTTTAGAATTAAATCTGAGTCCTTGTACACCATCCAGCCAAAGGAGTACGCAGAGGCTGAGATCAAGCCAGGATTTTTTTGCCAGGCTGTTTTCCCTGACTGTGTCCTCCAGAGGAACGGATATCTTCTTCCTTGTGTGGAGGCACCATTTGTTTAGTGATAAATAAATGTATTACTAAGTTGCACAGAGAAACTGCCAGCTCAAGGGGAGCCTGCCCATGGAGTGTGTGTGTGTGTGTGCGAGTATGTGTGTGTATGTGTCTGTGTGTGTGTGCATGTGTGTGTGTGTTCTGTGTGTGCGTGTGTGCATGCGTGTGTGTGTGTGTGCGTTTGTGACAGAGTGGGGGCAGGGAGAATAGTTACTAGGTTCCCGACATGCACTTTATAGCTTAGTGGCAATACGTGCTCAGGGGCAGACAATGACTGCTTTGCCTGGGGAACCCATATAACCAATGCAATGTCCCTTTGTGCCTTGACTGCCAGGGGGCTCAGAGTCAAAAGCCTGCACTGGAATAAATATTTAGGGTCTGGAGAAGTAAATCTCCGTGTTACATTTTACCCAATCTTGCCCTAATATTTACTGGAGCCGGAGTTGTCATTTTGCATTTCAGTTGTACCAAATTGGTATCATATACACACTTGGCAATAATTTATTTATTTATTTTTTTAATTTTGAGACGGAATCTCCCTCTGTCGCTCAGGCTGTAGTGCGGTGATGTGATCTCAGCTCACAGCAAACTGCCTCCCAGGTTCAAACGATTCTCCTACCTCAGCCTCCTGAGGAGCTGGGATTACAAGTCCCTGCCACCATGCTCGGCTAATTTTAGTATTTTTAATAGAGACGGGGTTTCATTATGTTGGCCAGCCTGGTCTCAAACTCCTGTCCTCAAGTGATCCACCCTCCTTGGCCCCCTCAAAGTGCTGGGATTACAGGCATGAGCCACCATGCCTGGCCAATAAATTTTTTTTAAATTAGACTGTGGCAAAAGTCAATAACCTAGAGAATGAATGGACCAGGACCTCTCCAGGCCAGAGTATTTCACCGCACATAAGAAACGTGTTCCTTATTCTTCCTCACAGCGTCAGTGATGCGTCCTGCCGGGCTGACTGGACACGTGGGAAGACACAAAGCAGTTCTCATTATACCGGATGGCTTGGGCATTCCATGGTAAACATAATAAAAGATAGTAAATCTCATAACAAATAAAGGGATAAGGATTTGTTAAACTTGTATGAAAACAGAGTTTATTAGGGGAAAATATTTTCCCACAAGAGGTCATGAAATTATTGCAGAAAGAGAATTACAGCTAGGGAGGTAGCCCCATTTTTTCACAGTCTGCCCTGAGTAAGGTCCCTTGTCTGACCACTGTTTTTTTTCACTAGGATAGCAAGAAAGGAACTTAAGAGAACAATCCCCAATGCAAAATTTCTGCCAAAGTTGCTTTACACATGGAGTCAATATCATTTAATTGTATATCTCTCTATGGAAATCACACATCCCAACCTATAATAAAGTTACAGTCACATAACTTTATTCATATAGGCAGTTTAGGAGTGTTTATCTCTATACTGGAGAAATTGGTATAAATGAACTGTGGTCATATCCTTTTTTAAATGGTGCGAAGGTGTTAGGCTACAGGGTTCATAAATTAGCTTTTCAGAGAGTTCAATCATAATCGAATATGCTTAATATTCACACATTGTAATTTGAACATTAAAGATCTTGAACAAAGATCACGGTCTTAGAAGGTATTAAATAAAAAAAAAAAAATACTCCCCTGGAATTGCATTTATTAGCTCCTGATTTCTGATTTATGGTTCATTAGCCTGTGGTGATAAGTATGGAACCATATGAAAGAAAAGCACGAATCCCCATTTTGGAACATTAAATCCAGATTTTTGACAATAACCTATTTTTGTGCTGCTATTAGGGGAGCGCCAGCTTGTACCCACATCCAGTTATTAATCTGTGAAATGTTTTCTCTCTGGTGCACTTAACCATCACTGACTAAGTGGGTTATTAAATGGGAGCGAGAAATGAATCAATCAAATATATTCAAATGCTCAGGCTCCAGCATTGTTCTTTGACTTCATTATTTAGGCATTACATTCCGTGCGGCACCGGATGTAATTGTCAATACAGAGGGGTTTGATTTGTGGGAGATGAGTTCTCTTTGGCAATTACGGTTTTAGGTTTACAAGCACACCAGAAATCCTTGCAACATGTTAACATCATTAGCATGGCTTCCGTAATCACATTTTTCAATGGAATCACAGCTGGCTGTGTTGGGGAGCTGACATTTCATTAGAGAAGAGAACTGGTCTTTGCAGTAATACATGGAACCATTTGCATGCCTGGCCACTGGTTACACACAGAGCTTTGGTGTAGACGGTGTTTCCTTGGCACCATAAGGCAGCTCTTCTCCTCCATTTACTCAATCAGAAAGAAAAATGCTTATAAGTAGGAGATAAATATTGAGCACATATGGACATAAACAGGGGTGCAATAGACACTGCAAACTACTAGACGGGGGAAAGAGGGAGAGGGGCATGGGTTGCAAAACAACCTGCTGAGTATTATGCTCGTTACCTGGGTGTAATATACCCATGTAACAAACCTGCATATGTACCTCCTGTGGCTAAAATAAAAGTTGAATTTTTAAAAAATGTAATCACTATGCATAATGTTAAGAGTCAGATGAGCAGATTGCAAAAATTTTCTCCCATTCTGTAGGTTGCATCATTCTCAGCAAGCTATCGCAAAGACAAAAAACCAAACACTACCCGTTCTCACTCATTGGTGGGACTTGAACAATGAGAACACTTGGACACAGGATGGGGAACATCACACACCGGGGCCTGTCGTGGGGTTGGGGGAGGGGGGAGGGATAGCATTAGGAGATATACCTAATGTAAATGACTAGTTAATGGGTGTAGCACATCAACATGGCACATGTATACATATGTAACAAACCTGCACGTTGTGTACTTGTACCCTAGAACTTAAAGTATAATAATAATTAAAAAAAGAGTCAGACTGCCTGAGTTTGAATCCTGACTTCACTGCTTCCCAGCTGTGTGACCTTGGGTAAGTTAATTAACCTCTCTGTGCTACACGTTGCTTATTTGAAAATGGGGATGATGATGATGATGATGATAACACTGCCTTCATTTGGATTTCTTCAGAAGCAGACGCTGAGGCAAGGGTTTGGGGGCACGTAATTTATTTGGGAGGTTCAGAGAACATGGGTAGAGGAGTGGGGACATGTAGGGAGAAGGCAGGCACAAAGGATGTGCTATTAAGCCAGCTCCCGTGGAGGAAACAGGCAGGAATTTCTCTGGGCAGCTCTGGCAGATATTGTGTAACACACAACTCAGAGTTCTCCTTCGGGAGGGATAAGTGACCTGGGGCACTGGTCATGTGTTGAAGGATGTCCCCAGAGCAGGGGTGGCACGGCATGTCACATGAGGATAAAGCAAACTGCACCAGCCCAAGAGAGCCCTGGCAAAGAAATACAGGTGCTGGAGACTGGAAGTTGAATTTGTGTGCCCTGCAGGGACACGGGTGAGGACACCTTGTGGCATCTGCTCCAAGCCTCTGCCTGCTAGGGTCATTTTGAGGGCTTGATGAGTGAAATTTTACAAAGCACTCAAACAGAGGCTGGCTTGAATAAATCAATGTAAGCACTTACCTCCAGCTACACCATGGGGTCGGTGTGGACACTGAACAGGATTGTATGAGAAAAGTCAGGATCAGTACAATGCCTGGCTCAGATAAAGCGCTCGGAAATGTTTGTTAAACAAAATACCTACCCTTTATTGATCTCTGACTATGGGCCACTATTTTATTCACTTACCTTTTCCTCTGCACTAAGCCCTTGAAGACGAGTGTTAGTATCTCCGTTTCATGGTTGGTTGAGGTCGAAGGAATTACGCCAGTGATCAGAGGATGGCTTCAGAGTCACAGAACCAGAGGCATCGTGGCTGGAATCTGTCCTCTTCTGCTTACAGAGGTAGCTCTGGGATGTCTGGTGAGTTGCTGAATTCTCCTAATCTTTCGTTTTCTTATTCATGTGCTGGGGATAGTCAAAGGACTTTCTCAAAGGGATGTTTTAGGGGTCAAATGAAATGACATTTGTGAAGATCTGCACAGTACCTGACAAGGAATAGCAGGAGTGGTTATTGTTGTTACGAACAGTAGTAGTACTAGTAAGTGGCAGGGCCAAGATTTGAACCCAGGTGTGACTGACCACATCATACCCCATTGCTTCTGAGGATTACCTGAGAGCAATGCTTTTGAAGGTACAGTGGACATCTTTTAAAAGAGCTCCCGGCTGGGTGCAGTGGCTCACGCCTGTAATCCCAACACTTTGGGAGGCCGAGGTGGGTGGATCACAAGGTCAGGAGATCGAGACCATCCTGGCCAACATGGTGAACACCACCTCTACTGAAATACAAAAACTTAGCAGGGCATGGGGGCACACACCTGTAGCCCAGATACTGGGGAGGCTGAGGCAGGGAACTCGCTTGAACCTGGGAGGTGGAGGTTGCAGTGAGCAGAGATTGCACCACTGCACTCCAGCCTGGCGATAGAGCAAGATTCCATCTCAAAGAAAAAAAAAAAAGAGCTCCCATTGGTCCCCTGGTATTCATGCCTACATACGATTTCCTCCCCTCCAGTATGGGTTGGGCCTAGCGTCTTGCCTCCGATGGACACAACACAGCAAAGGGGATGGGACGTCACTTCCAAGATTAGGTTTCCAAAAGACTGACTTCCATCTTGCCCTCACTCTTTTCTTGCTTGCCTCCTCTAATGTCAGCCAGATGCTATGTCATGAGCTGCTCAATGGAGAGATGCGCATGTCAAGGAACTGAGGGCAGCCTCTGGCTAACAGGGAGAGAAGATCTGAGGCCCTCAGTCTTGTAACCCCAAAGAAACTCAATCCTGCCGACAGCCACGAGAGTGATCCAGGAAGTGAGTTCTTCCCGGTTGAGCCTGCAACCTCAGCAGACACCTTGGCTACCGCCTTGTTGGAAAGTGTGAAAGGACCCAGCAAATCTGTGCCTCCCCTGTGCAAACTGTGAGGTAATAAACATTGATGTTTGTAGGGATTAACTTTGGGGGTATTCTATTATGCAGCAATAGATTTTTTTGTTTTTATTTTTTTGAGATGGGGTCTCCTTCTGTCATCCAGGGTGGAGTGCAGTAGTGCAATCCCGGCTCATTGCAGTCTCTGCCTCCCAAGCTAAAGCAATCCTCCCACCTCAGCCTCCCGAGTAGCTGGGACCACAGGTGTGCACCACCACATCTGGCTAATTTTTGAATTTTTTTTTTTTTTCTTTTTTGGTAGAGGTGGGGTTTCGCCATGTTGCCCAGGCTGATCTCAAACTACTGAGCTCAGACGATCCACCCACCTCAGCCTCCCAGAATTCTGGGATAACAGGCATGATCCTCCACAGCCGGCCAGCAATAGATTATTAACACAAAAATTATCAAGTTTTGTTCAATCACCTCTGTGTAAACAGGAACTCCAGTACTTAGTTCACTGTCCTAAAAGGCAATTCCTTTTTGTTCTAACGGTACCTTGAGAAAGGAAGGTCAAAATATGGTCCATTGGCTCAAAAATGATGCTTTACACTAGCAGTTTTCAGTCTTTTTGATCCTAGAAAAACAAGATGCCGCCCTATCATCTTGAGAAGAGTGGAGCTCAGGCACCTGCTTGGTTCATAAAGATTGAAAATCGCTGCCCAGGCCATCTTCCTCAAAGGTGCAACATGTGTCACGAGACACAGTAAACACACACACTTAGGTCTCCCCCATTTCCTAGGTTGGTACACTCAGTGAATGGACAGAAAGGACGGGTTCTGCATGCAAGGGAATCCTGAGAGCCAGGAGGCCCTGCTTTTAGACGCAAGGCCTTCCAGGGAATCCAGTCCGTGTTGCTGCACTGCTGTCTGTCAGGCAGAATGCTGACCCTGGGGGCTCCGCTCTCTCGGTCTTAGGTTAGAAATCTTTGAAAGCCCTGGGGAAGAGAGAGTAGAAAAGTAAGACTGCACTTGGAAGGGGTGAATGGCAGTGGAGAGGAAGTAGGAAGTAGTTAGACACGAAGAAGCCCTGATTCCCATTTGAATGTCGAAACTTCACCTGCCGAAGATTACCCTGGGGTGGTGAACAAAACATAAGGACATTTCAGGTAAGGATGCACGAAACAGATGGAGATAGCATGTGTTTCCTAAGCATGCCTGATGATCGGAGCTACACGGGGAAAATGTTCAAGAACGTATTCCCAGATTGACTTTGAGACAGGCTGAATCAGAATCACTTGGGGAGGGGCCTGAGAAGCTGTAGATGAAACAAACATCCTGGATGGTTATCAAGCAAGTGGGGGACACAGGCATTTGGTACAGGCATACTCATTTCCAGTTTCAAACACTCATCCATCCATCTTTCCATCTGTTCATTCAGTCATCCGCTCATTCATTCATCTGGGCATCTATTTAAGAATTCAACACAGTGTCTAGTATGTGTCAGGCACTATCATGGGACTATAATGACTGCCAGAAATGCAAAGACAAATAGCACATGGTCTTCATCCTTTAGAGGCCCACAGATTGGGCAGGAAATCGACAAGCATGAGATGGATCTATGAGAGAGGAGATGGAAAAGGAGGGGCGTCTAATATATACTCATTATCCCCAAACCTGCCTAATATAACTTCTAGTCACCAACTCTTTCGACTTGGTTATTTAAAGTAAAAATAACGTAATTTAAATATGTCCTTGCACATTCTCTTAGGGACAGCCTTGTTCATCCGACTATTCTAAGGATTTCAAATGGACACAACATCTCTGTATTTCTGGAATTCTAATTAGCAAGCTGGGTGGAATTGACTGGATCTTCTTACATCCTTTCCCCAAGAACGACTTCTGCCACAATCTCAGTTTTCCTGCCTGCTGCATTCCTTCCCTGGTGACAAAGGTACCACCCGCCTCAGGAAATGAGCCCCTTGAAGCAAAATGATTAGCCTTGGCCTCAAAGGGCTTTCAAAAGTTTTGTAAACAATGCAACTGGAACATAGGGGAAACAGGGTGAGTTTCTTTCTTCTCCCCTTTTAAAAAATGATTGTATAAAATGCTCGTCATCACTGGCCATCAGAGAAATGCAAATCAAAACCACAATGAGATACCATCTCACACCAGTTAGAATGGCAATCATTAAAAAGTCAGGAAACAACAGGTGCTGGAGAGGATGTGGAGAAATAGGAACACTTTTACACTGTTGGTGGGATTGTAAACTAGTTCAACCATTATGGAAAACAGTATGGCGATTCCTCAAGGATCTAGAACTAGAAGTACCATATGACCCAGCCATCCCATTACTGGGTATATACCCAAAGGATTATAAATCATGCTGCTATAAAGACACATGCACACGTATGTTTATTGCGGCACTATTCACAATAGCAAAGACTTGGAATCAACCCAAATGTCCATCAGTGACAGACTGGATTAAGAAAATGTGGCACATATACACCATGGAATACTATGCAGCCATAAAAAAGGGTGAGTTCATGTCCTTTGTAGGGACATGGATGCACCTGGAAACCATCATTCTCAGCAAACTATCACAAGAACAGAAAACCAAACACCGCATGTTCTCACTCATAGGTGGGAACTGAACAATGAGATCACTTGGACTCGGGAAGGGGAACATCACACTCCGGGGCCTATTATGGGGAGGGGGGAGGGGGGAGGGATTGCATTGGGAGTTATACATGATGTAAATGATGAGTTGATGGGTGCTGACCAGTTGATGGGTACAGCACACCAACATGGCACAAGTATACATATGTAACAAACCTGCACGTTATACACATGTACCCTAGAACTTAAAGTATAATAATTTTTTAAAAAAGTGATTGAATCCCACTGTCTGCTGAAGAGGAATATTTCTGCTGGGCAGATTTGCTTTGTAAATTACAGACTCAGTGGCTTTTTTTTTTTTTTTTCTTGCTGCTTGAGTGAACCAGAAATTAGATATATTTGTAATCAAATAAAATGTGAGAGCTCTTGATGGGTTGGAATTCTGACAACTCTGGGGCTCAGAGGTATGGAAAGTGGTAGTATTGGCCCAATGACTTAGCACATGTTTGTGGAGCTCTTTTGGGAGGGTAGGGCGCTGTGCTAATGATGGCATGATGTAGCAGTGAGGAACAGAGATGGGTCCCTGACCTCAAGGGCTAAGAGTTGAGAGGTGGAGAGATTCTGTACCAATAATAACAGAATGTATGTCTATGTCCTAAGATAAAGCATGCAGTCAGAATTTAATGAGTCTCTACTCACTCAATAATGCCAGGCCAGTTTCTAGGTGCAAGGAATGCAGCAGTGACCAAAAGAGACATAAGACATAGCCACAAATCAATGTCTTCATGGAACTTTCATTTCTCTGTGTGTATGTGTGTGTGTTGGGGGGAGTCATGTGCCCTATTTTTCTTATTTATTTTGATGGTCAGATGAGTGGAGAAAACTAAATCAAGACAGAGGGATAAGGAGTGTCCGTGTGTGTTTTGTGTGAATGCACATGCATGTGTGTTTTATGCAAATACATACACATGTGTACAATTGGTGGAGAATATAATTTTAGATTTGGTGGCTGTACTTTTTTTCTGTCACTGCTGTCATGAATTACCACAAATTTAGTGGCCTAAGATAACACTAATATATTAATTATAGTTCTGGAAGTCAAAAATTTAGACCAGGTATGGTGGCTCACACCTGTAATCCCAGCACTTTGGGAGGCCAAGGCGGGTGGATCATCTGAGGTCAGGAGTTCGAGACCAGCCTGGCCAACGTGGTGAAACTCCATCTCTACTAAAAATACAAAAATTAACCAGGCATGGTGGCGAGTACCTGTAATCTCAGTTTCTCAGGAGACTGAGGCATGAGAATTGCTTGAACCTGGGAGGCAGAAGTTGCAGTGAGCTGTGATCATGCCACTGTACTCCAGCCAGGGCAACAGAGCAAGATTCTGTCTTAAGAAAAAAACAAAAGTTGAAAGAGATCAGCAGGCCTGTGTTCCTTCTGGAGGCTGTAGGGGAAAATCTGTTTTCTTGCCTTTCCTAGCTTCTGAAGGCCATCCACATTCCTTGGCTCATAGCCTCATCCTCCAATTCAAAGCCAACATCTTAGCATCTTTCAATCGCTCGCTCTTTCTCTGACTCTGTCCTTCCTGCTTCCTTCTTATAAGGACCCTTGTGATTCCACTGAAACCACCTGGATAATCCAGGTTTAAAGATCCTTGTTAATCACAGTTGCAAAGTTCCTTTTGCCATGTAAAGGTAACATGGTCACAGATCCCTGGGATTAGGATATGGACATCGTTGGGGAGCCATTATTCAGCCTTCCACTGGCCAAGGAAAGCCTCACTGAGGATCTATCTGATCAGGGTCCTGAGGAGGTGAGGGAGGAACTGGATAAATAGCTGGGGGAGCATACTCTAAGAAGAGGGAATAGTGGGTGAGAGACTGGAAAGTTTGAGGAACCGCATGAGGCCAATGTGGCTGCGGCAGAGGGAGTGATGGGGAGAGTGGTGAGGGCAGGACCAGAAGGAGGACTGGGGCGCTGTTACGTGGCATCTCATAGGCTGATGTAAGGACTTGGCTTTTACTCGTAATGCAGTGGGGATCCACAGAACCCACTGAGTACAGGCTTCCAGATCTATACTTAGGAGAAGCATATAACCCAGACTTAGAGGGTGGTGGGGTTAAGCGAATCTTCCCAGAGGAAGGAAAATGTAAGCTAAGACGTGCCAGCTTCCGGGAGAAATTAGAATTAATTACAAAAACATTTATTGGGTTATTTGTGCCACTCTCTAGATAGATTTCATGTAGCATTCGTTGAAATGGTTGACCCCTAAATAATTCCACGATGCCATAGACTCTGTCTTGAGGGAGACAGAATTCTTGTTAGTTTCCAGAAGGGGAAATGAAGGCTCATCAGGATGAGTATAAGAACAAATAACTAATAAATAGGATGGGGCCAGAATTTGACCTTAGGTGCTTTTAACTCTTGAGCGCAGACTCTTTGACTTACCATACTATTTGGGTACCTCTTGGTTTCCAGTCTAACAGGAAATGTGGGATGAGCCTAGATGACCACAAATACTTGGAAAAGAGTGATGCAGGCCTGAGTCCAGAAGGACCTTTCTCCTTCTGTTGGCTTTGGAAATTTGAGTGCGAGGAGGTGAGGTGAAGGAAGCAGAAGCAGCCCGGGAAGAATCAGGAATCATTATTTGATGTCCAATTTCCCTTCTTTAATTGGGATGGCAGGAAGGGGGTGGGTCAGGGCCAGGTATGTCTCTTGAAGGCCATCTAGGTGAGTGACTCTGGGGACAATGCCAGGTGTATTCATTCAACAAATCCTGCTGGGCGCAGTGGCTCACGCCTCTAATCCTAGCACTTTGAGAGCCCGAGGCAGGCAGGTTGCCTGAGCTGAGAAGTTGGAGACCAGCCTGGGCAACACGGTGAAACTCCATCTCTACTAAAGTACAAAAAAAATTAGTCAGTCATGGCGGCATGCGCCTATAGTCCCAGTGCTCGCCTGAGGCAGGAGAGCTGCTTGAACCCAGGAGGTGGAGGTTGCAGTGAGCCAAGATTGCGCTACTGCACTCCAGACTGGGAGACTGAGCAAGACTCTGTCTCAAAATATAAATAAATAAATAAATAGTAAATAAATAAAAAAAGTCCTGACTGCATGCCATGCACCAGGGGCTCAGCATGGAAAAAGATAGGGTCTCTGGTGTCATAGTCCTTACTATTTGGGCAAAAGACAGCACAGTAAGCAAATGAGGAAAAATACCAGCTTCTGATTAAGTGCTATGAGGGACATAAGACAAGATGATGTGATGGAGAATAATTGGAGGGGAATTTAGATGGGTGGTCAAGGAAGGCTTCTCTGAGGAGGTGGCCTTTCTTTGAGACCTGAAACATGAGAAGTCACCAGCTATGGAAAAGCCGAGGGTAAAGTGTTGCAGGCAAGGGAACAGCATGTGCAAAAGGTATACGTGCATTGAACATGAGTCATGAGTTTTGTGTGATCAAGAAATGGAAATTGGCCTCTACTATTGGGGCTGAGTGAGAGACTGGTCTGGAGGCGGTTAAGCAGATATCAACCTGTCTAGGTCTTGCAAGGGTGATCATATGTAAGTGGGATGGGAAGGCCATTGTAGGATCAGAGCAGGGAACTTCTTTCATCAGATTTACATTTTAAAAGGCTTATTCTGGTTCATGTCCTTTGCAGGGACATGGATGAAGCTGGAAACCATCATTCTCAGCAAACTAACACAGGAGCAGAAAACCAAACACCACATGTTCTCACTCATAAGTAGGAATTGAACAATGAGAACACATGGACACAGGGAGGGGAACATCACACACTGGGGTCTGTCGGGGGGTTGTGGGGGAAGGGGAGGGAGAGCATTAGGACAATTACCTAATGCATGTGGGGCTTAACACCTAGATGACGGGTTGATGGGTGCAGCAAACCACCATGGCACATGTATATCTATGTAACAAACCTGCACGTTCTGCACATGTATCCCAGAACTTAAAGAATAATAATAATAATAATAATAATAATAATAATAATAATAATAATGATAAGGCTCATTCTGGTTGTTGGAGGTAGGGTAGTTTGAAAGGAGGGTAAGTTGGGAGCTACCATAGTCATAGAGTTGGTCTGGATTGCAGTGATGCCCGTGGAGGTAGGGAGGAGCAGATGGGTTCAGAAAGCAGATATTACATGTAAGGGAGAGGGCAGAATCTAGGGAGACTCTGAGCTTTTCCCTTGAACAACTGGATGAAGGCTAATTGTGATGGGAACCATTGGAGGAGAGAGTGATTTGAAGTTGGAGGAGGTGGGGAACAATGGAAAGAAGAATTAGCAAATCCAAATGGAATTAGCAAACTGGATTTAAAAGTCAAGTCAAAGGCAGAGAAAATGGAGAAGATGCTTGGGATGAGGAGCAAGTTGGAGGAAGATCCATGCTCTTAGTGTTCAACATCTTTGGCAATGAATCTTGTGATTGCCAGAATGAGGAACTCCATCCAGTTGCGTAAACCATGTCATCATCTCCATCTTCAAGGAGCGAAAGTGATGAGGGAAGAGAACATCCTTGTCATGTTAAGGCCTTTGGAGAATACAGAGTAATAAAGTCTTGCCTGTAAGATGCTCATGAACACTTCCAGAGGTGGTTTTGGGGGAATGGTCTCGCACAGATGTAGGGACAAAAGCAAGCCAATATTCAGCAAACTGAGTGCCCATTTGTTTTAAGATGAGGAACAGACTTGCTGGATAAGGATGAGGAGGGACTTACAACATGCTAAGAACATCAAAACAGTTAACCTGAGTAGCAATTTGGGCTTTCCTAACCACTTCCTATTTTTCATCAGAGGCATTTTTCTTTCATTTAAAAACTCTTTTCTGAAGTATACTGTACTAACAGAAAAGTACATTCACATAAGTAAGCAGCTCAGTGAATTTTCACAAAAAGAACTCACCCATGGAACAATTATCCAGCTCAAGAAATAAAACATTTTCTGGCACAGCACTTTAGAACTTCAGAAGCAGAGACTAGAATTAACCATTTATCTGTGGGTCTCTGGTGTTGGTGCTCAAACACAGGCACCAGATCCTGTTGGAGTCAACCAATCCCAATGTTGTGCGTGTAGAAAGTGGGTTCCTGCTGCCTCCAGTTCAGCCATATGCTTTTCCCCGAGTCCCACATCTGTTGCCCACGTTCTACCCACCTGCCGCTCTTCTAATGTGCCCAGGATTCTCAAATGAGACACGAGTGTGTGAGCTTCTTGGGTTCTTTCATTGACCAAAGACTTGGTCAATTCTCAGTCTTCTCCTTAGTCAACTTTATCCAAAATGTGTAGATGTGCATACGTCCTCTTTCCCTTGTTCCAGGTAGCTAGAAGCATTGCAAGGAACCTGGAGTTTTCTTTACAAAAAAAAATTATTTTTAAGTTCTGGGGTACACGTGTAGGATGTACAGGTTTGTTACAGAGGTAAATATGTGCCATGGTGGTTTGCTGCACCTGTCAACCCATCACCTGGTATTGAGCCCAGGATGCACTAGCTATGTTTCCTAATGCTCTCCCTTCCCTGACCCCGTCCCTGACAGGTCCCAGTGTGTGTTGTTTCCCTCCCTGTGTCCATGTGTTCTTATTGTTCAGCTCCCACTTATAGTTGAGAATATGGGGCACTTGGTTTTCTGTTCCTGCATTAGTTTGCTGAGGATAATGGCTTCCAGTTCCATCTATATCCCTGCAAAGGACATCATCTCATTCCTTTTTATGGCTGCATAGTATTCCATGGTGTATATGTACCATGCTTTCTTTATCCAGTCTATCATTGATGGGCATTTGGGTGGTTTCCTTGTCTTTGCTATTGTGTATACTGCTGCCACAAACATACGTGTGCATGTATCTTTGTAATAGAATGATTTATATTCCTTTGAGTATATACCAGCCATGGGATTGCTGGGTCAAATGGTATTTCTGGTTCTAGATCTTTGAGGAATCGCCACACTGTCTTCCACAATGGGTACCTGAAGTTTTCAATATAAGCCTAGGATTTTTAGGTTTGAGAAAATAGTCTCGGTGAAAAATAGACAAAATAAAGAATATGGGTTTTAACGTTTTCTTTGGGGGGAGTCAAAGGTTTCTTCCTGTGCTAAGGACTAGGAAATGTTTTGTAGCTGCTTCTTTTCCTTTGAGATGGGATTCTCCCTGTAAGACAGGCAGGCCGGTTGCTGTGGTCTGAGTGTTTCTGTCTCCCTGAAATACAGATGCTGAAGCCTGATTCCCAATGCAGTAGTATTAAGAGGTGGGGCCTTTAGGAAATAATTACGCCATGAGGATGGGGCCCCCATGAATGGAATTAACGCCCTTTAAAAGAGAGGCCCAAGGGAGCTTATTTGCCCTTCTACCATGTTTAGGACCTGCTGCCCTCTAACACCATGACCTTGGGCTCTACAGCCTCCAGAACTGTAGGAAATTATCTCTACTATTTATAAGCCACCCAGTTTATGATAGTTTGTTATAGCAGCCCAAGACAGTGGTGAAGATCAGGCACCCTGGAATCAGCCAGACCTGGGTTCGAATCCTGCCTGACTCTTGCCAGGTATGTAAACCTGGCAAGTTACTTAGCTTCTCTGAGCCTCAGCTTTTCTTATCCATAAAGTGCAGATCGTAAGAGGTACCATCTCAAAAGGCAGTTACGAAGATTAACTGAGATTATATGTAAAGTGTTTGGCACAGTATTTTTATTACTAGAATAATTACTGTTGAAAAATAATTGCCATTAGAAAAATATTGCAGCTATTATTGTTTAAAATAGTTTTTTTAGAGGCAGGGTCTTACTCTGTTGCCCAGGCTACAGTGGTGATGATATAGCTGGAGTGCAGTGGTGTGATCATAGTTCACTGCAGCCTTGGACTCCTGGGCTCAAGTAATCCTCCCACCTCAGCCTCCTGAGTGACTGGGACTAGAAGTGTGAACCACCATGCCCAGCTATTTTTGTTTGTTTGTTTTTCATAGAGACAAGGTATTGCTATGTTGCCTACGCTGGTCTTGAATGCCTGGCTTAAGTGATCCTTCCACCTTGGCATCCCAAAATACTGAGATTATAGGCATGAGCCACTGTGCTTGGCCCTGTTATTGCTATGACTGTAGCCATTTGGGAGGTGATAAAACTGAGACTTAGACTAAGTGACTTGCCCAATGCCTCAGGGCAATGTCCCCTGACTCCTAAGCCTTTTCACTCAGCGCATTCCCCTCACTTAAGCACACCCCAGCCCCTTTCCTGGCCCATCTGGTCACAATGGCAGCTCTAATGAAGCAACTGGGGCAGCTGCCAGCCTGAGAAGAGGGACTGGGCAGCCCTCTGGCCGGGCATCATTTAATCAGATAACCTCCAAAGCGAGCTTTTCCGGCTGACCGTCCGGCCTCCAGAAGAACGGCATTAAGGAGTTAATGAGGCTTGGCCGAGGCGATGGGCCATCTGTTCTTAATTATCCAAAGTGCATGGGGCCCAGGGCAGGCTGACGTGGGGGCGGCCGCGCGCTGCCTGCGTGGTGGAGCTGGCTGCCCCCTCAGCCGCCTGTCTTTGTGCCTCCAGCCTCCTTGGCTCCCTGAGTGTCTCACTTTGCCTTCTCCCCTGTTTCTCCCACCTCTGAGGTCGAGTAGCAGAAGTCAGAAGCTGGTGTCCAAGAGCCCGAAGTGAGCAGAGGCAGGGATGGGAGCAGGAGGCGTGGGGTTAAAGCCCAGTTCTCCAGACACAGAGCCCAAGACAGGGATTCGGGGGCAAGCAATTTATCCAGGGAGTATTTTCAGGAGAAAGGGGAAGGAGGAGCTGAGCAAGGATGGGGAGAAGCTTCACACTGGTCCCTTGGGGAGTTCTGGGGCTCAAATGCAGCACAGAGATAGCCCCACCTTGGTGTGAGGAAAGAAGCAGTTCTCGAGGCGGCACAATCAGGTGCAAGTTTCTCTTGGCCATCACAGGAAGCAGCTGGGGAGGGATGCACCCACCAGAAAAGAAATTTCAGTGAGGCACCAAGAGGAGGGTGAGGAGGCAGCAAGCGGACTGTTGAACAGGAGTCCTCTTTGGAAAATAACCAAGCCTGGTGCTAATTTTTTTTTTTTTTTTTTTTTCCTGGCAGGAAGCATGGTTATGTCCCCTGAAGCCCTGGTCCGCATGAAGTTCTTTCTGCTTTTCTTCAGAGGCAGGTGCAGGACCTGGTCACGGGAATGGATTTTGCACTCAGACATAGGTTTGAAGCTTGGCTTTTCCACCTACCAGTTGGCTGATCTTGGGAAGAATTCCTGACCTTTCTGAGCCTCAGTCTCCTTGTCTGTAAAATGGGAATAATAGTACTCCCTACCTTTTGGAGCTCTCTGGGAAGATTTCTGAGCTGGTGCACATAAAGTCTCAGAACAGAGCCTAGGACTTAACCTTTAATTATGGTGGTGGTTGTGGGGGGTGATAATGGTCTTTCTTCCACCCTCTTTTTCCTCTTCTTCCTCCTTCTCCACTTCATCCTTCTTCTCCTCTTCATCCTTCCTCCTCCATCTTTCTCCTGTCTCTTCTTCCATCGTCTTCTTTCCTCTTCCCTTTTTCCTTCTCTCTTCATCCTTCTTTTTCTCTGTCCTTTCTCTGTTCTCTGTTTTCTTCTTCCCATTATTGTTGTAGGTAATGTTATTACTATCCCCTAGCAAACCAATGGACTTGGTTTGGAGTGAGGCATACTTCAACTTGGGGGAGGACCCCAAATCTATTTCTGGGTTGATGCTGTGCTATTTCTGAGACAATCATAGAAAAGCCCGTGTTTTGAGTCGTGTGTGTGGGAATCTTCTCAACAGGCACTCCTGGCCTTCTCCTGGGATTTAAAAACAAGCATCATAGTGGAGTAGAAAACCTGAAGTTGGGCTGCACAGAATTCATGTATGAGTTCTGCCTCCTACAGGCTGTGCGGCCTTGGGCAAGCTGCTCATCCTCTCTGAGACTCAGATTTCTTATCCATAAAATACTCAAGTTGCAGTGATGTTGGGAAGATTAAATGTGATGATACTGTGGGCCTAGCCCATGTGCACTATAGGGACTCACAGTCTGGGCTTGTCTGGTGTCCTGGCCCACAGTAGGTGCTTGAAAATTAGTTTCTTTTTTCACATTGCATGCTGGTGGATTTGGACTAGAATTGGGATCGGTCACTTCTGGTTTGGATCATGGAACATATTGTTTGTCTCTGGTCCTGGTTAGCCCATGACATAAAGGGTCATGGAGTCAGGGTCTTTATTATGATGCTCCTGACCAAGAATCTGGCAACTCCAGGCTGCTGTGTATTCAGGAATCACAAAGACTTGGGTTAAAAGCCTTGCTCTGCCAGTTTTTGAGCTGTTGGCTTCATCTTTTGGATCCTGTGTCTTTATCTGTAAAATGAAGTCGTTAGTATGTTCCTGTCTGCATCATAGTGCAGATTACGTTAGATAATGTCGTTGAGCCCAGGGTCTAGGCTGTGGTGAAAGGAGAACTAACAACAAACCGTGTCATTAATGAGATGGAGGGAGAACCACATCTTTGTGGCTGTCTGCCAAAGACACCCAGACCTAAAAAAAAAAAAAAAGGTGATTCTAAAGAGTTAATTCAACAGGCAGAGCTGCCCTGGCCACCTCTGTTCTATGCTCCAGGTTGGATTCATTTGCACCCCTATATCTTGGCTCAGGGTCCAGCTGCCTGGTGCATGCTAGGGGGTGTGAAGATGAGCCTAATTACGAAGGAGTGAGTGTTGCTTGTCCCTGTGATCATGGCAGGGTTTGATGCCAGGGGTCTCTGTGGTCTGACAGAGATGGTGTTTGGATATGAATGTCGGATTTGTATGTAGAGTGCTGGGGAACTCGGCCAGCTTTGCAGCTTGATTATAAACTCATTGGAGAGCTCCTAGCTCCTGTTCTGAAAAAGGACTCCTTCCCCTTTCTCACAGGAGCTGAGGTTGTCATTAATGCTTTTTATGAAATATTTCCAACTTTCTGACTTCCAGTCCTCTGGTAGGATTATATTGTCCCACCTACTTTAAAGGTGGATGTGGACATGTGAGTTGCTAAGTCAACCCTCGTGGACACGAAGCATGAATGAGAAAGCCATGTTTGTTACTTCCCATTGAGATTTTGGGCTTGTTACATCAGCATAACTGAGGTACCCTGACTGATACACTGGATGGATGAATGGATACAAAAATCTGCAAGGGCAGGGACTCTGCCTGATGTTCCTACCTTATTCCCAGGGCCTAGCATGGCACCTGGCACATATAAGCAGTGGATATATCCTTGCTGAGGAAGGAAAGGAGGATCTTGGAACCACCAGCCCTTAGTTTGATCCTGATTTTGCAACTCATCAGCTGTGCAAACTTTGAAAATTCACTTAACCTTTTAATCTTCACTTTTCTCATGCATGGAATGGGAATACCATTCCCTGAAATGTTACTGTAGGGTTTATTCTCACAATGTAGAAGATTCTGACATATAGCAGGCACCCAAAACATAATGGCTAACAAAATCTTTTGCTTTGATAAAAGACAGCAGGTATGGAGGGGAGGGACTGGGCCTATGTAAGTACTTTTTACTGCAAGAAGGATTGGGGTAGGAAGGAACTTGTAGGTGACGTTGATGTGGGAATGGGAACCTTAATGATGAGTGGTCCCCAAAGCAAGGAGTGGGGAAGGCAGAGATAAATAAAGCAAGTAGTTGTCAGATATCTCTTTTCTCAGTCCAAGAGAGCTAATTCAAATGGCATGAAACATCCCCAAATATTTGAGCAGAAGCGATAGCTAGTACGCTTTTAATTACCCTGCCAATAAAGATTCCTGGGCAGAACGGTCTTCGATGCACAGTAATGTTTTGCAATGTTTTTAGTAATTGGGTTAAGATAATTTATTAGAGTACTGACTGGATGTGTTTCAATAATTGCTAAGACTAGAATATTAGCCTTTCCTCCCTGAATGCAAATCACTCCCCAGTGGGCCAAAGCATTGGAGAATATTGTTCTAAATATGCAAATCACTTTGAGACAAATTCCGAGTGCTGACCATAGCGTCTATGTGAGCATTTATTTTAAATTGTGCTTGGAAGCTCCCTGAACTTTGAGTCCCATGTTGGGGGCTTGTTTCGTTGGAGAGGTCACAGGCTGTGGTCGATTGACCTCCTACTGTTTTTATTAAAATTAAAGGAAATCTGCGTGCAGATGGGAGGTAAGGAGGGTCAGCAAGGGCCCCGCCGAGGTCGCTGGCAGCATTAGAGGCATAGTTAATGGCTAAAACAGATTTTCCCTCATGTCTGTTTTTCTGCTGAGCTTGTTGGGAGGAAAACAATCTAACCCTATTTAAGAAAAAATAATCAGAAGTATTAACAGAGGAATTGAGAGGATGAGAGAGTCTTGCCAGAGGGGAGGGGGCATGTTTGCAATCAAGATTTAAAGGTAATAAGCTTCCTAAGGTTAATTTGGTTTATCTGGAACTAATACAGCACATCAGGAGAAAAAAACTCACTTAATAGAAGCTTTGCATTGTTGGGAAATAATAGCAGTGGAAGTTGCATGTATGGGCTGCTTACAGTACCAGATAGGGTCCCAAGCACATTACATGTATCTAATCCATTTAATCCTCACAACAACCCAATGAGTGGATATACTGTTATCTCCATGAGGAACTCAAGTCTTGAAGAAATGACGATATTGGTTGGCTCAGGTCTTTCTCCTTATAAGTGGTAGAGCCAGGGTTTGAACCAAGGACTCAGAATTCCAAGCTCCTGAATTGGACCACAGGGATATATTGCAGCTACCATGTACTAAACAGTCACTGTGGTTTCTGTAACAAGCTAGGTCCATTACATGCACTAGTCCATTGAACTGTTTAAGTGCTTATTAAGGTGTTACTCCAATTTGGAAAACAAGGAACTAGGAGCAGGGTCTGTAGATCTCTGATTCATGGTGCAGTTGATGTCGGTAAAAGGAACAAGAGTTATTCAGGTAGAATGGAAGGGCATACTGGGTGTGAGGCAGAGATGTAAAAAAAAAAAAAAAGGTCACAGGTGCAGAAAAAAATGCACCATCCTTAACTTCCTTATTCATAAAGTGGGGAATAATAATAATACTGGCTTCGAATGTACTCAGTGCCATGGCCAATACACAATAAATGCTTAAATATCCAGTCTTAATATCTCTTTATGAAATAATAACTAGGATTTTCTTAGTTTTTTAGACATAAAAAAAGCAATAATTGGTCACCACCAATTATTGGAAGTACTACTGTTTGGAAGTAGTTTATACTATGTCTCCAAAGAGTAAATAAGGCTTTATGAATATATTCCTAATACAGGAAAATAATTAAGCTACCATGTCAAGCTATTGACCTGTAAGGAAGAAATGCAAGCCCCCATATCTGTGTGTTAATTGCAAAGTAACCAGAATCTGGCCTTTGTTCTTCCACTTCTAGATCTGTTGGGGCTGCCTGTAGGTGAATATGTTCATGGAAGATGGTGAAAAAGACAAGAATAGGATTTGCTGTGTAGAATCACTATAGTCACCTTCACACTGAGTGTCGACAACATCTGTTGTTATCCTTACAACTGTGCAAAATAGGTAAGGAGCAGAGTATGACACTGTATGAGTCCATTCCCACATGGCTATAAAAAATACCCGAGACTAGGTAATTTACAAAGAAAAGAGGTTTAATTGGCTCACAGTTCCACAGGCTGTACAGGAAGCATGATGCTGGCATCTGCTTAGATTCTGGGACGGCCTCAGGAAACTTACAATCATGGTGGAAGACAAAGGGGAAGCAAGCACCTCACATGGCCGGAGCAGGAGGAAGACAGAGAGAGTGGGGAGGTGTTGCACACTTTTTAAACAACTAGATCTCATGAGAATTCACTATCTCAATGACAGCACCAAAGGGGATGGTGTTAAACCATGTGAAACTGCTCCCATGATCCAGTCACCTCCCACTAGTCCCTACCTCCAATACTGGGAATTATAATTTGACACGAGATTTGCAGGGGAACAGGTCCAAACAATACCAGATACCCAGTGTACAGGTGAATAATGAGGTTTAAAGAGGAAAAGGGACTTCCTCCTGACCACAGAGTGACTGACTGGTGGAGCAGAGGCTCCAACGTAAGTCTTCTGGCTTTGGCTCTCTTCAGCTTTTTTCATTCTCTCCAAGATTCCAGGTGGAGAGTGGTAGGTCCTAAATTGGTATTACTTTAATGGCAACCACAATTTTGCAACAACCTAAAAACTTTGGAATTGTCACCGTCACCATGGGGCTCTTTGCCAAGATAACCACCACAACCATCGCGAGGGTCACCACCATCACAGTCAAGGTAGTTTTTACAAAGTATCTTTCTCCGAATAAAGTCTTCACATTAGTTGAGAAGCTGTTTGCTAATCTCATCGGTATCCCCAAGTAAAGAAAGATAGTCTATATTATAAGAGGCAGTTACAGCTTCCTCCAAAGTTTCCTAACAGATAATAAATTATGAAGAGTACATTCTTTGCTATGTAATTAATGGAAATTTACCATTTTTAAGCTTCCTTTGGGAAATTTTCCATGTCAAATGAATTTGTCGATAGGACCCGAGAGAGAGGCTATCACAACTGTTCCAATGTGTACTTCTTCATTAGGCGGCTGCTGGAGGTTAAATTTTCAGTCACGTCTTCTGATGGCTTTGATCGCTGATGACAGTGTTAACTCTGTTCACTCCTTGGTGTCACTCTGGTATTTTAAAACAGTCTTTTAAGATAGCCTTGCTAATTACTTTGCTGGAAGTTTAATTAAATCTTGTCACAGAGGAATATGCTATCTTGGGGAATGGCTGCTAAACATAAGTCAAATTGCTAAAAAAAAAAAATTAAAAATAAAATTAAAAAAGAAGGTAGAGGAGACAAATAGGAATACAAAGAATGGTGCAGAGATAGATTTCCATACTAAAAGAATGCAGGATTTTCTCAAGGTCAAATTCTTTTGTTTGAGCCATGTTCAACTTTGAGAGGATTCTAAGTAGTCTTTAATTTTATGTTTATAAAAAAACAAATGTATTGAAAGAAAGCAATTGTTGTTTTTCTTTAGTTCTGCTCTGGAACCATAAAGATACACAGATGACATCGCTGTTTTCAAGAGGCTCGTTGTTTCTGTGTGTGTGTGTGTGTGTCTGTGTGTATATAGGGGATGGGGAGTACAGAGAGACATGTTATATATAGAAGGTTAGATGTCTTAGAATATTCATTATGGTGTTGTTTGTAACAGCAAATTTCTGAAACAATCTTTTTGAAAGAAGAATACTCAAGTAGGAGTATGATATGATATGATCTCCAACATATGTTTAAGATTGAAAAACAAAGTGCCAACCAGTATACAAAAGGGGTTGGCAAACTTTTTCTTAAAAGACCAGATAGTAAGAGGCTTTGTGGTCTGTATGGTTTCTTTTCTTGTTGTGTGAAAGCAACCACAGACAACACACAAAGGAATTCATATGACTGTGTTCCAATAAAACTTCATACGTATTGAACTTGGAATTTCAAAAATTGTTTATATGTCACCAAATACTCTTCTTCTTTTGTTCCCCCTCCCCTCAACCATTTGAAAATGTAAAAATCATTCTTGGCTTGCTAGCTATACAAAAAAATAATTAAAGCAGGGTCTCAAAGGGATTATTTTTACATCTCCTTTCGTGGCAACATTACTCTCAATAGCTAAAATGTGAGAGCATCCACTGATGGATGAATAAGCAAGATGTACCATGTATATATTATAGGCTATTGTTCAGCCTTAAACAGGAAATCCTGACATACATTACAACATGGATGAATTTTGAGGATATTATGCCATGTGAAACAAGCGAGTCACAGAAGACAATACTATATGATTCTCTTTATATGAGGTACTTATAGTCAAATTCATACAGGCAGTAGAATGCTGGTTGTTGGGCTTGAGGGAAGGGGAAAATGGGGAGTTGTTTAATGGGTATGGAGTTTCAGTTTTACAAGAGGAAAAGAGTTGCAGAGTTGGATGGTGGTGATGGTTGTACAACATTATGAATGTGTTTAAAGACATGGAACTGTACACTTAAAATGACTTAAATGGTAAATTTTATGTTGTGTGTATTTTTTTTTCTCAGATAGAGTCTTGCTCTGTCACCCAGGCTGGAGTACAGTGGTGTGATCTCATGTCACTGCAACCTCTGCCTCCCAGGTTCAAGCAATTCTCCTGCCTCAGCCTCCCGAGTACCTGGGATTACAGGTACACACCACCATGCCTGGCTAATTTTTGTATTTTTAGTAGAGACAGGGTTTCACCATGTTGGCCAGGCTGGTCTCCAACTCCTGACCTTGTGATCCACCCGCCTCAGCCTCCCAAAGTACTGGGATTACAGCCTGAGCCAGCCTGTTATGTGTATTTCAACACAATTTAAAAAATTGTAAAACACACTAAAATAACAACAACAACAACAAAATAGAAGCAGGCTGGATTTGGACTGTGGGCCATAGTTTGGAAACCCATGGTGTAGAACATAGACCATTTGTGTACAAATACACACATACACACACATATATACAAACTGTGCACATAACAAATATGAGAGGTTTAATGTTTTTGAAATACCTCTTGGTGATTAATTACTCCCTTAAAAGCCAGTTTCTTTCCTTCCGCCACTCCTTGTGTTACAAAAGCTAAGCCATGAGACACAGCCCTAGGGAAGAAGAGGACTCTATGGAATGGAACAAAGCTCATCATTCAACATTGAGTTTCAAAGATGACTTATTTTTTTTCTGTATGAAATGGCAAGACAATTATCTTTAAAACCAAACTTCATTACAAGATAAATGCTTCTGCATTTGTTTGCCCTTTCTAAATTCCCAAAGGCCTTTTTGCATACCAAGGTGCAAGCCTGGCCAACTTAGACCATAGAGTTTCATGACAGATCCTCCTCATACTCGGCTCCTAGAGGTGCTGGAGGAAGTGCTGAGTGGCAAGAGGAAGGCTCGCTGGTCCTCAGAGAGGACCTGAAGTCAAAAGAAACAAATGCTGGCCAGGTGAGGTGGCTCACGCCTGTAATCCCAGCACTTTGGGAGGCTGAGGCTGGTGGATCACCTGAGGTCAGGAGTTTGAGACCAGTCTAGCTAACATAGTGAGACCCCATCTGTACCAAAATACAAAAATTAGCCAGGCATGGTGGCGCATGCCTGTAGTCTCAGTTACTCGGGAGGTTGAGGCAGGAGAATCACTTGAACCTGGGAGGCAGAGGTTGCAGTGAGCCGAAATCACGCCACTGCACTCCAGTCTGGGTGACAGAGTGAGATTCTGTCTTGAAAAAAGAAAAATGCTGAAATATATATGTGTCTTGACTGCCCTCTCTAAGATGATATGCTAGAAGTGATGTACGAAACTGCAAGCTAAGTCGGAGGCCTTTCAGAGCATGGTTGGGCACTTTCCTCATTTTCTGCGGTACAAAGTGAATATTTTCACTTCCCCATCCTTTAGAAACCCCCTTCAGTTTTGCGAAGGAATGCGGGTGGATGGGTTCCCTGCAGGCTGGATCCCTGCAGAGTGATGCAGAGATTCTGAGAGAAGCCATGGACTGCCACTGGGGTCACAGCAAGGAAGACTCTATAGATAGGGACTTTGTAACATGAGGCGAGTGGCCAGAATCACAGAATTCAGTGAGTCCTCCTCCTGCGATACCCCAAACATTGAGAGACCGCAGGGATGGGCCAGTCTGCCTGTACTGTTGAAAAAAACCAGAAAAGTCCCAAGATGTGTCTGGTAGACTCAAGGCCTCCTTTTACTCTAAAGACACATTTTCTTAAGCCTCATGTGACATGTGTGGAAGAAACAGCCTTGGTATGGAGTTTAAATCTTAGGTATGACTGAATATTTATCCTAAAGAGTCTGTACTAACTGAAGACCGTTTTAAACTTTCTGAGATGACGATATCAAAACCGGCATGTTTAGTGTTTTTCATACTACCTAGTAGAATGGGGCTTGCAGCAAGATGAAATCAGGGAAAATAAAGTTTGCTGCATTTTTTTTCACTTGCAAATTGTACAGGATGAAGCTTGAGCCTGCTATGTGTAATGGTTATACATGCATACAACGCCTCTGGAAGTTTAAAGAAGGGACATGATTGCTTTTCCATTCTGCAGAGGTGTCTTGGGGAGTCAGGAGGAAGAAAGGATTTACTGTTTACTCCTTGGTATTCCACTTAGAGGTGATTGCTGTAATCCGAGCAAGAGGTGGTGATCTTTTCCATCATGATTTGAAGCTTGGAATTGATTCTGTGTTAAACAGAGAATCAGTGACGGTTTAAATAAGCAGAGCAATATCCTGGTTAGATTTGTCTCTTAAATTACATTGCTTGGCACTAGTCTACAAAAAAGGGAGACCGTGGATAGGACTGGAGGCAGGAAGGCTTTTTTGGAGGCTGTCGAAATAATGCAGGAGAGAGAAGGTGAGGGTTGGGACTGGGTTGGTGACAGTGGCATTAATGGGAGATAATTAGGAATAAGCTCAGATCCGCACAGAAGACAAACAACAGTCAAAGTGCAGGCCGGGCGCGGTGGCTCAAGCCTGTAATCCCAGCACTTTGGGAGGCCGAGACGGGCGGATCACGAGGTCAGGAGATCGAGACCATCCTGGCTAACGTGGCGAAACCCCTTCTCTACTAAAAAATACAAAAAACTAGCCGGGCAAGGTGGCGGGCCCCTGTAGTCCCAGCTACTCGGGAGGCTGAGGCAGGAGAATGGCCTGAACCCGGGAGGCGGAGCTTGCAGTAAGCTGAGATCCGGCCACTGCGCTCCAGCCTGGGCGACAGAGCGAGACTCCGTCTCAAAAACAAAACAAACAAACAAAAAAAAAACAGAAACAGAGAGCATCTTAGAAATGATACACAGAGAAACTCTTCTAGAATGAAGGGAGCGGAAGTGATCCTGGAGTGGTGCCCATCTCTTACAGCAAAAGTAGTTTTGTGTCTGAAATTGGTTCCTTCCCGTGGGTTCTTGGTCTGGCTGACTTCAAGAATGAAGCTGTGGACCCTCCTGGTGAGTGTTAAGAGTTCTCAAAGATGGTGTGTCGGGAGTTTTTTCCTTCTGGTGGGTTCGTGGTCTTGCTGACTTCAGGAGTGCAGCCGCAGACCTTTGCAGTGAGTGTTACAGCTCATAAAGGTAGTGTGGACCCAAAGAGCAAGCAGCAGCAAGATTTATTGTGAAGAGTGAAAAATCAAAGCTTCCACAGCATGGAAGGGGACCCTAGCGGGTTGCCGCTGCTGGCTTGGGTGGCTTTTTTTTTTTTTTTTTTTTTTGAGACTGAGTCTTGCTCTGTCGCCCAGGCTGGAGTGCAGTGGCACGATCTCAGGTCACTGCAAGCTCTGCCTCCTAGGTTCACGCCATTATCCTGCCTCAGCCTTCTGAGTAGCTGGGATTACAGGCATTCGCCACCATGCCCAGCTAATTTTTTTTATTTTTAGTAGAGACGGGGTGGGCGCCCGCCACCACGCCCAGCTAATTTTTTTGTATTTTTAGTAGAGAGAGGGTTTCACCCTGTTAGCCAGGATAGTCTTGATCTCCTAACCTCGTGATCCACCCACCTCAGCCTCCCAAAGTGCTGGGATTACAGGCGTGAGCCATCTGGCCCTGTAGCTGGTTTTTATTCCCTTATTTGGCCCCACCCACATCCTGCTGATTGGTCCGTTTTTACAGAGTGCTGATTGGTCTATTTTGACAGAGTGCTGATTGGTCCGTTTTGACAGAGTGCTGATTGGTGCGTTTACAAACCTTTAGCTAGTCACAGAGTGCTGATTGGTGCATTTACAATCCTTTAGGAGACAGAAAAGTTCTCCAAGTCCCCACCCAACCCAGAAGCCCAACTGGCTTTACCTTTCCGTTTCCGACTTGGCTGCCTCTCTTAAAACTGCTGAAAGGGTTCATGCACAGGGTTATGTACAACTAAATTAACCAATCTCTCTCCTGCCTCACTTTTTCTGCCTCCCTCTCCCATGTTTCTTTCCTATATTCTGTATTCCCTCTCTTCCTTTTCCAGCTCCTTTAGCCGGCTGGGCAGTGAGTCCAATTCCTTATTAGTTTCTTTCAAATCTCCCTCCTTTTGACTTTTCTCATAACCTGAGCTTTGGGCAGCTCTTGTGTTCCATGTCCCCTTAGCCTATTCTTTTAAATCTTTGTTTAATCTCTCAGAGAAGCTCCCTGCCCTTTCCAGGATAAGTCATTCTAGCCTTTCTGTCATCTTTCCCTACTTCAGCTCTGTCCAGCTCAGTGATAAGGTGAAGAGGTGGAGTCTTGTTCCCTGGGTTTGCACCTTGGCTCCACAACTAACTAGTTAAGTGACACAGGCAAGAACAGTCACTCTCTAAACCTCCATGTCTTCACGTGTGAAAGTGTTACTGGAAAGAGGTCCTGATCCAGACCCCAAGAGAGGGTCCTTGGATCTCGCACAAGACGGAATTTAGGGCAAGTCCCTAAAGTGAAAGCAAGTTTATCGAGAAAGTAGCGGAATAAAAGAATGGCTACTCCATAGACAGAGCAGCCCCGAGGGCTGCTGGTTGCCTATTTTTATGGTTATTTCTTGATTATGTGCTGAACAAGGGGTGGATTTTTCATGCCTCTCCTTTTTACACCATATAGAGTAACTTCCTGACATTGCCATGACATTTTTAAACTGTCATGGTGCTGCTGGAAGTGCAGCAGTGAGGACAATCAGAAGTCACTCTCTAACCATCTTGGTTTTGGTGTGTTTTAGCCAGCTTCTTTACTGCAACCTGCTTTTTCAGCAAGGTCTTGATGAGCTGTATCTCGTGCCGACCTTCTATCTCATCCTGTGAGTTAGAATGCCTTGTCTGGGAATGCAGCCCAGTGGGCCTCAGCCTCATTTTAGCCGTTATTCAAGATGGAGTTGCTCTGGTTCAAATGACAAAAGAAGAATAATACTGGTACCTCTTTCACTGGGTTGCTGTGAGGCTTAAAGGAGATAGTACTTACAAAGCTCAGCACAGGGCTTGCTATGGTAAAGTGCTTATGAAATATTAGCATAATAATAATTATCAATACTGTTCTCATTAACACAGGAAATGCTCAGATTTGATCAGCAGCTGCTTCAGCAAAAACAAACAAAAGGCAAAACCCCCAAAACAGAATCAAACAAAAACAGTCCCCAAACAGGATGAAAGAAAAACCCTCTTAGAGTGTGGAAAAGGGAAAGGCTTTTGAGTCCTCAAACATTCATGGGTATGTGGAGTTTTTTTCATTTAAAAAATATCCCCATGACTCATTCTCTGTATTAGGCATCAATTGCTGTGGTAACAAAGGACCCCAACACTTAGCAGTTTTTAAAGACAATGTCTGTGGGTGGAGACTCTGGGAATAACTTGGCTGGGTCCTGTGCTTGAAGGCCTCTCACTGGCTTCATCAAGGTGTCAGCTGGGGCCTTAGTCATCTTAAGGTTCAACTAGGACAGTATCTGTTCCCAAGTCCACTCTGCTTTTTGGTGGGATTTGGTTCATGAGATGTTAGCATGAGGGCCTCAGTTTCTTGGTAACTGTTAGCCTGAGGCTGCTGTCAACTCCTTGCAATATGGCTCTCACCATCAGAGAGCAAGCATGTGAGTAGAGCTAGAGACAGAATAATAGGATGGAAATCACTCTTTTGTAACCCAATGCCTTGGACTGAAGTTTATGGCCCCTCAAAATTACTGTGTTCAAATTGTAATGCCCAAGATGATGGTGTTAGGAGGTAGAGCCTTTGAGAGGTGATTAGTTCGTGGGGACAGGGCCCTTATGAATGGGATTAGTGCCCTTTTAAAAGGGACTCCAGAGAACTTCCTAGCCTCTTCCGTCTCCTGAGGATGAGGTGAAAAGACTCCCATTGGTGAACCAGGAAGTGAGCTCTCATCAGACACTGAATCTGCCAGTATCATCTTGATCTTGGACTTCCCAGCCTCTAGAACTGTGAGCTGAGAAACAGCTATTTCTGTTGTTTATAAGCCACCCAGTCTCTGGTATTCTGTTATAGCAGTCTACATGGACTAAGATACCAGAAAGGACATCCCTGTAGACATATTCTATTTGTTAGAAGTAAGTCACTTGATCTGGCCCATATGCAAAGGGAGAGGATTTCACAATGGCAAGACTACCAGGGGATGGGGGTCCTTGGAGGCCATGTCAGAAGCTGCTTACCACTCTCTGCCAATTCTTCTTCCCATGTCCGTTTTTTGTTTGTTTTTGAGACCAAGTCTCACTATCACCTAGGCTGGAGTGCAGTGGCACAATCTTGGCTCACTGCAACGTTCACCTCCAGGTTTCAAGCAATTCTCCTGCCTCAGCCTCCCAAGTAGCTGGGATTACAGGCATACATCACCACACCTGGCTAATTTTTGTAGTTTTAGTAGAGATAGGGTTTCACCGTGTTGGCCCGGCTGGTCTCAAACTCCTGACCTCAGGTGATCTGCCCGCCTCAGCCTCCCAAAGTGCTGGGATTACAGGTGTGAGCCACCATGCCCAGCGCCATGTCCCATTCTTTAATCTCTGCTGTCTTCTAGGAGTGCATCCTACTGCGCCATGGATTTCATTCTACCTGATCACTAACTGGAAATTACCATCAGATTCCAGGAGATTCTCCATCATGATTCTCCCAGGTGCCTAAAGGGAACCTGTCTCTCTATCAGTTTAAATCAAACCTGCTGGAGATCAGAACAACAGATGTCCCTCTGCAGAGCAAAGCAGGAGACTTTCATGCTGTTGGTGATTGCTTGGTGTTCTGCTTCCTGTTCTGAAAGAACGGAGAGAACTGACATTGAGGCAGCCAGGGGAAGGGCCATTTGCTTGTTTCTGGAATATTTCACAGTGAAATTTTCCTCTTCCACAAACATCATGGATGGATGAATAGGATTATGGTGAGAGACATTGATTATGGTGAATATGTATTAATTACTTGCTATCATTATTGGTTATTATCATAGTATTATGAGATTGCTGGGGAGAAGAGAAATGGGCTTGTCTTTTCTGAAATTAGACCCATTTATTTCCCATTGGGACTGCTGCTTTGGGATTTTCCAACAAATCCATGTGGGAAAAGAAGGTCTAAGTGAATATTTAGAACTGAGGCTAAAGCAGGGGCTGTCCAGAGGTGCCCCTCACTCTTCCAGTCACATAATAATAGAACTTCAGTATGGTTTGGGAAACACAAAAGGAAAGAGATATAAACCAAAGCAATGACAGGCCAGAACTTCTTGTTTTGTGATATTTTCCACATGGCCACAAAATGGCTGCTGCATTCCTTAAATCACATCTACATTCAAGTCAGGAAGAAGGAAGACGAAATGGCATCAGCTGCACTGTTCCTTTTATCAGGAGAATATAAAAATGTTTTCCAGAATCACTCTCCCAACACCTCACCCCCACCAACAACCAAACACACAGTCACTTAAAATCTAATGAGCCACACTTGGCTGCAAGGGGGCTCTGAGAAAGGAACTTTTCCAGCTGCTATAGTGGAAGGTGGCAAGAGAGAAAGGGGAGTTGAAACAGCTGTTGGGGAGCCAAACAGCAATGTCTGCCACAGGTGTTCTTACTCATTGTAATATATTTAAGTCCTATAAATAATAAAAACTGATGATTCTACAATAACGAAGTCACAATATGAATCCATGTTTGCCTGTCGTCCATCTTGCTCTATGCGGCAAGCATTTACTGAGTGGCTCCTGCATGTCAGACCCTGTGTTAAAAGAATGGAAATTCTTGTGCCTGAGGTGACATCATAGCGCTTGAGGGAGAAGGGAGGTCGTTTTGCAAAGGCTAAATGACATCATGATCAAGTGTTCAGAAAGTACAATGGTCATTTCCTTTTCTTCCCCCGCCGTCCTGAGATGGAGTCTTGCTCTGTCGCCCAGGCTGGAGTGCAATGGCACAATCTAAGCTCACTGCAACCTCTGCCTCCCGGGTTCAAGCAATTCTCCTGCCTCAGTCTCCCAAATAGCTGGGATTACAGGTGCACGCCACCGTGCCCAGCTAATTTTTTAATTTTTAGTAGAGACGGGGTTTCACCATATTGGTCAGGCTGGTCTCGAACTCCTGACCTTGTGATCCACCTGCCTCGGCCTCTCAAAGTGTTGGGATTACAAGGGTGAGCCACTACACCCGGCCCATTTCTTTTTTCTAATTCGTTTCTTTTTAAATTGTTAGAGTTTACATTTTTGTTTTTCAGAAAGCTCCCTTGAGATATAATTTACATGTCATAAAGTTCACCCATTTTAAATGAACAGTTTAATGAATTTTAGTAAATTTAGAGTTGTGCAAGCATCACCACAACCCAACTTAAGAACAGTTTTAGCACCCTGAAAAGATCTCTCCTGCTTCTTTGCAGTTCTTGTGTTTCTCATCCCCAGTCCCAAAACCACTCATCTATTTTCTGTCTCATAGATTTTTGTTTTTCTGATACTGTGAAATTATATAATGTGGTCTCTGGCATTGGGCATCTTTCACTTAGCATGTTTTCAAGGTTCATGTGTGTTATAGCATATTTCAGTGTTCCGCTCCTTGATTTTGCTGTATTGTATTCCACTGTATGTTTATTATTATTTATTGTTATTTTTGGAGACAGAGTCTTGCTCTGTCGCCACGCTGGAGTGCAGTGGTGTGATCTCGGCTCACTGCAACCTCCGCCTCCCAGGTTCACGTGATTCCCCTGCCTCAGCCTCCCGAGTAGCTGGTACTACAGGTGCGTGCCACCATGCCAGGCTAACTTTTTGTATTTTAGTAGAGATGGGTTTTCACCGTGTTGGCCAGGATGGTGTCAATCTCCTGACCTCATGATCCACCTGTCTCAGCCTCCCAAAATACTGGGATTATAGGCGTGAGCCACTGCACCCAGCTTATTTATCATTTTTTTAAACCTATTTTGTTAATTTACTCACCAGTTGATGGACATTTGGGTTGTTTCCAGTTTGGGGTTATTGTGATTAATGCTGCTGTGAACACTTGTCTAAAAGTCTTTTGTAGGCATATGTTTTCATTTATCTTGTGTAGGTACCTAGGAGTGATATTGCTGGATTCTTTCTAGATATGGGAAATTTATGTTTAACATTTTAAGAAACTGCAGAACTATTCTTCTAAAGTGGCCGTACCATTTTACATTTATAAATAGCAATGTATGGGGGTTCCCATTTCTGACTGCATCTTATTACTGAAGGGAATTTAGAGCAGTAGTTAAGAGGTGGGAGGATCACTTGAGACCAAGAGTTCAAGACCAGCCTGGGCAACAAAGCAAGGGGCTAATCTCTATAAAAAGTAAAAAATGGGCCGGGCGCGGTGACTCAAGCCTGTAATCCCAGCACTTTGGGAGGCCGAGACGGTTGGATCACGAGGTCAGGAGATTGAGACCATCCTGGCTAACACGGTGAAACCCCATCTCTACTAAAAAAATACAAAAATCTAGCCGGGCGAGGTGGTGGGCGCCTGTAGTCCCAGCTACTCGGGAGGCTGAGGCAGGAGAATGGCGTGAACCTGAGAGGTGGAGCTTGCAGTGAGCTGAGATCCGGTCACTGCACTCCAGCCTGGGCGACAGAGCGAGACTCCGTCTCAAAAAAAAAAAAAAAAAAAGTGAAAAATCAGCCAGCCATGGTGGCTTGTGCCTGTGGTCCCGGCTACTTGGGAGGCTGAGGCAGGAGGATGGCTTGAGCCCAGAAGTTTGAGGCTACAGTGAGCTGTGATTGTGCCACTGAACTCCAGCCTGAGCTAAAAAGCAAGTCTCTATCAAAAATGAATAAATAAATGTATACATACCTAAAGCCCAGCTCTGGCTTTATGTAGTCCAGGTTTTGGTCTCTGCTTTGCCTCTTATGACTTGTGTTGTTGCTTTGGATAAGCTATTTTAGCCTCAGTTTTTTGGCTTTGTAAAATGGAAACAATAACAGAAATAATAGCTACATTGGTGGTTGCAAGGAGTAAATCAGATTATTGGTCCAGTGTCAATCATACAGCGATTTCTGCATCAGCTCTTATCACGGTGAGTAAATCTTGTGTGTGGTTTTTTTTTTCTTAATTGTTTTTACCTGTGGTAAGGTAAAAATAATTAATATTTGGGTTCAGTAATCTCATATAACTTTTCCCATTTAGGGGATGCATTGGTACAAGCTTCCAGTTTCAAGAACATAAAAAATGATGGAGTGGTTGGAATCTGTCTAGAAATAACGTAAGTGGCTTCATACCTGTTTCTTACCTCAATTCCTTCAGTGCTCCAACCCCATTTTTAGGCTTTTTTCCTGCTTTTCTGACTATAGGGTCAGAGGACCCCTCAGTACTGTGTTCTGTTCTCTGACGCTGGTTTTCTCAGTTCAGTTTTCTGACTTTTTTTCCCAGGTGGTGACCCAGGAAGCCATCTGCCTTTCATGGCCCCGCTGCATCTTTGACCCAGGCATGACCCTCCCAATCCCTCAGGAAGTGCCGTTGTACCTGAGTGCCGAAGCCATTTCCATGCTATATGATAGTTAGAAAGTGATTGTACTGTAGTTCCTGAAACATAAAATGTGCTCTGCAACTGACAAGAAACAGAGCATTATGCAGCCCAAGTCGTTTGGAGTAACTGAACATGGCGTGCCACGTGAGCCCATCAAAACACACAGCTTTCAATTAAAGCAAACAAACAAGAAAGCCAAGAGAAAAATCCCAGGTAAATGCAATTTGCAAGTTGTTCAACATTTGTTTTCAGTTTCTGTATTATTCCAAATGCCATCTTGTAACGAGCGCACAATTTCCTCTTTCTGTCTCCCACCTCCCTTCCCCTTCCTCCTTTCTTTCCTCCCTCTCTCTTTCTCTATTTGCAGGGTGAGGGAAACTGACTTGATGTCTACAGGGATGTCCAACTGATGATGGCCCAACTCACTGTGGCTCAGCTGAAAATCCCAGCTAGTCTCCAGCATGAAGACTGGGTCACCCAAAGCCAAGTAAGGCTACTGGCTTGCTCTCTCTCTCCTTTTTTAGAGGGCTTCTACAACTTAGTGAGTCCAAGACACTCAAAGAATCCTGTCTTTGGTGCAAACTTAAGAGAGCCAGGGCTTAAGGCAAGCCCCTGAGATTGCCCTGCTTGCAGAGAGACAAAACTGGGCCCTGACGTGCTAACCCACTGTGCAGTCTTTATACTGTATTGTCCATAAGTCTGTATGGTAAATGTATTTATAGCATGGGTGCCGTCATTCTGAACTAAGCTTTTTGTCAGAATTTTGGAGTTGAAACACTCCCGTATGTGTTGTTATATGTTGACATCTAAGTTGGGTGGATCCTGTGAAAGTTTAAAGGGAAGACTGTGGTGCCCAAACTGTGAAAAGTGGGTGAGTACTAACACACGGACTGTTTTCCAGTTTTTCTCATCTGGAAGATTAACAGAGTCCGAAATCCCAGGCTTGTTTTTGAAATACTCCAATTTAGTAAGTCTAACCTGAGGTTTAGGAATCTGTATTTTATTTTATTAGATGGAGTCCCACTCTGTTGCCCAGGCTGGAGTGCAGTGGCATGATCTCTGCTCACTGCAACCTCTACCTACTGGGTTCAAGTGATTCTCGTGCCTCAGCCTCCCAAGTAGCTGGGACTGCAGGCAGGTGCCACTAGGACTAGTTAATTTTTGTATTTTTAGTGGAGACAGGGTTTCACCATGTTAGCCAGGCTGGTTTGGAGCTCCTGACCTCAAGTGATCCACCCCCTTCAGCCTCCCAAAGCATTAGGATTACAGGCATGAGCCACTGCACCCAGCCAGGAATCTGTATTCTAACATATGCATCAGGCCATTCTTAAAATCAGTCAAGTCTGGGGAATACCATATAGGGCCATGAATTAAAATTCTAGGGTCCCTCAATATGCTTGTTAAAAGCAGATTCCTGGGTCTGTGACTAGAACTTCTCAGTAGGTCTTTCTGTAGACTGAATGTTTATATTCCTCCCCAAATTTAAATGCTCAAACTTAGTCCCCAGTGTGATGGTGTTAGGAGGTGGGGGCTTTGGGGAGGTGATTAGGTCATGAGGGTACAGACTTTATGAATGAGATTAGTGGCTTTATAGAAGAGACCTCAGAGAGCTGCCTTGTTCTCTCCACCAGGTGAGGATATAGCCAAAAGACAGCTGTCTATAAGCCAGGGGACTTCTAGACAGACACTGAATCTGCCATCACCTGGATCTTGGATTTCCCAGCCTCCAGAACTGTGAACAATGCATTTGTGTTTGAGACACCCAGTCTGTGGTAAGGTGTTATATGAGCCTGAATGGACTAAAACCAGTCTTCCTTGTGGAGTCTGCATTTTTAATAAGCTTGCTGTGACTCTATGGGGGGTAGTTGAACATCCCTTTGAGAGACACTTGGTTTGGAGTCTCATTACTTTCTGTGGTCCATAGACTGGCAACGTCAGCATCACTGGAGGCTTGTTAGAAAGACAGCCTGGAGGCCGGGTGTGGTGGCTCACTCCTGTAATCCCAGCACTTTGGGAGGCCGAGGCGGGCGGATCACGAGGTCAGGAGATCGAAACCATCCTGGCTAACACGGTGAAACCCCGTCTCTACTAAAAATACAAAAAAAATTAGCTGGGCGTGGTGGTGAGCACCTGTAGTCCCAGCTACTTGGGAGACTGAGGCAGGAGAATGGCGTGAACCCGGGAGGTGGAGCTTGCAGTGAGCCGAGATTGCGCCACTGCACTCCAGCCTGGGCAACAGAGCGAGACTCTGTCTCAAAAAAAAAAAAAAAAAAAAAAAGAAAAGAAAGAAAGAAAAAAAGAAAAAGAAAGACAGCCTGGACCTCTTGAATGAGAATCTGCATAATAACTATAGGTCCAGGCTATTTGCATGCATGTCAGATTTGGAAAGTAATATCTTAAAGCACTGACACCCCAGAGTGTGGTGTCTGGGACTGCATCTTTGGCCTCACCTAGAAACTTAAAAAACGCAGATTTTCAGGCCCTACCCAGACCTACTGAATCAAAAACTCTGAGGTGGAAGCCAGTAATTGGGGTTTCAACAAGCCCTGCAGGTAATATACTGATTTATGCTAACGTTTGAGAACTTTAACTCTCTTTGTTTTAAACAAGGCTCGTTTTTCTTCAGGTATATTAGTCTTCATCATTGACATTTATACCTGTGAATACACTGTCCCATTCTCTGAATTACTGTATCAAAGAGGCTCCATTCACTTCCATCTCACCCCTGAAAGTGTTGGGACTGCATGAATAGGAGATAAATAATTGAATGTTATTGACTGGCTCTAGCTCAGCAAACTTCTAGCTCAATCTGTTTCTTTCTCATCGAGGGTGGTATTGGAACAGCTGCTTTCTCCTCTTCTAGAGTAATCACTTGTGCAAGAGGGGAAGTATAAAATGACAGTCATCCCAAAGGGTTCTCATAGCAGGTCCCTGTTCTGGTGGGGTGCAGTGGGCTTTGTAAATGACTCTAACCCATCCCTACTCCTGGGACTGAATGATCCCCAACAGATGATGCCACCCCAAAGAGTGGTGCTGCTAAGGCCAGTAAGAGAACGGAGACCAATATGGTGTGTGACCTTGTGCGGTTTAACTCTTTTCTCTGGGCTTGTGTTTTAAGGGCTGATCTCATTTACCAAGAGGTTAATGCTATTGCTTCTTCCATTTTGCAGATTTTTTTTTTTTTTTTTTTTTTTTGGTAAATTTCAAAGAGACATCTAAATGTGTAAGTACTTTGAAAAGTTAAAACTGCTCCACAAATATGCAGAATTATTCGTGTTATGAATGGAATGTGGAGTAGAATGAGAAAAAGAATTAGAGCTGCATGTTTTGAGGAAAGGGAATTTAAGGAAAACATTTCCTTATGCTTTGAACATTGATATTGCTATGCTCTTTCATAAGTTTATGCCTGAAGTTAACTCTTAGCTCATTGCCTTAATGTGGGTTTCCTCCAAAGCGGATCACGGGACAGATACAAGACAGAGAGTATGTCTGGGTGGTAATCCCTGGACATACTTTGCGGGGAGAAGGATTATCATGTGAGACAGGGAAGGGAAGGCAGCCAGTGAAGGATGTCACCAAGTACTGCTCTGGGCAACTGGAGTTGAGCCTCGCTGAAGACCTCTGGAAGCATCCTGTGTCTTTGTGGGGCTACATTGGTTGGGTGCTGCTTCTGGACAACACACATTTTTTTTTTTTTTTAACTTTAAGTTCTGGGATACATGTGCAGAACGTGTAGGTTTGTTACATAGGTATACATGTGCCATGGTGGTTTGCTGCACCTATTAATCTGTCATCTTAGATTTTTTAAGCCCTGCATGCATTAAGTATTTGTCCTAATGCTGTCCCTCCCCTTGCCCCCCATCCCTCAACAGGCTCTGGTATGTGATGTTCCCCTTGCTATGTCCATGTATTCTCATTGTTCATTTCTAACTTATGATTGAGAACATGCGGTGTTTGGTTTTCTGTTCCTGCATTAGTTTGCTAAGGATAATGGCTTCCATCTTCATCCATGTCTCTGCAAAGGACATGAACTCATTCTTTTTTGTGGCTGCATAATATTCCGTGGTGTATATGTGCCACATTTTCTTGCTCTCGTCTATCATTGATGGGCATTTTGGTTGGTTCCAAGTCTTTGCTATTGTAAATACTGCTGCAACAAACATATGTGTCCAGGTGTCTTTATAGTAGAAAGATTTATAATCCTTTGGGTATAACCCAGTAATGTGATTACTGGGCACCATAAATTTACTGGCACTTCTGTATGAATGGAGGGAGCTCCCATAGCTGAGAGGGCCCTTCTACAGAGAGATGCAGATGCCAGCAATGGGGAACCAGGCCTACATCAACTGAAGTTGCAAGACCAGATGTACATGGGCAAGGCACACATCTCTGAGTGACCTATGTTTGGGGTTCCTAGAACACTAAGAGTCCCAGGTCAATAAGATTGGAAGGGTGTCAGATTCTTCCCAAATCTTTACCACTCAGATTTTGGCACCAGAACCATGGAAGGGCATTTTGACAGTGAAATGCTCAGCCCACTATAGATTTATTAATTCGGAATTTCTTGTGTGAGGCCTGGAAATTTGCACTTGAAACAACTCAGAAGACATTATGGTAAGTGAACTAACCCTGACACAGAAAGAAAAATCCCACATAATCTCACTTAATATGTAGAATCAAAGAATTGAATACATAGAAGTAGAAAGTAGAATGGTGGCTACCAGGAGCTGGAGAGGGTGGGGAAAACAGGAGATGTTGGTCGAAGGGTACAAAGTTACAGCAATGGAGGATAAAGAAGCCTAGAGATCTAACAGCAGGAGGACTATAGTTAATAAGACTCTACTATACACTGCAAACTTGCTAAGGGGGTAGCTTTCAAACACTCTCAGCACAAAAAAAACCTGAGAAAATGGATATGTTAATTTACTTGATTATAGTAATCTTTCACAATGGGTATGTATATCAAAATCTGATGTCATATAGCTTAAATATTTATTTAACTTTTACAAAAGTAAAAATCATGGCCGGGCATGGTGGCTTATGCCTGTAATCCCAGCACTTTGGGAGGCCATGGCAGGCAGATCGTTTGAGCAGGAGTTCAAGACCAGCCTGGGCAACATAGCGAGACCCCTGTCTCTACAAAAAATACAAAAATTAGCCAGGCATGGTAGTGCGTGTTTGTGGTCCCAGCTACTCTGGAAGCTGACGTGGAAGGATTGCCTGAGCCCAGGAGGTTGAGGCTGCAGTGAGTCATGATCAGACCACTGACCTCCAGCCTGGCTTACAGAGTGAGACCCTGTCTCAAAAAATATATATAAGTGACACCCCAGGACAAGAAGCCAGCTCTCGATATCATATTCACTTCTAAAGCATTCAGGAGGTGCTGTCATAATCTGCTGTTGGACACAAAGGTTGGTATAGCTTTTTTGAAGGGACTCTAAGAATCAAGTGATAGTGGTCACTACAATAAATAAGCACTCTGGTTTGTTATGATACATACCAGTGTTTGAGAACTACTCCTTGGCTCTGCATGCCATCACACTGTATTGCATGGCGTCCTTGGCAGATATCACTAATCAATCACAGTTCTCTTACCATCTCAGCCTACACATGGCCTTCATCAAGATCCTTCTCAATGTCAGGCAGCCATTTCCAGTGAATCAGGGCAGAATGCTAAGGATCTTTGAGAAGGGAAACTGCGAAGAATTCATTTCTTGACATGGGTACTTTTCATCTCAGGTTTGGGTGAAAGAAACAAAGTGGTTTTGATTGTGGATCAGGGAGAAATGAAACAGACTCAAGTTAGGATAAGGGGCCAGGGACATCTCTGTGGTGGCTTGGGGATGACCATGGGGGAAACTACAGCCTTGATCTGGAAGGAGCAGGCAGCAGTGGCAGCAACTGCTGAGCTGGAGTAGGGAGAGGTAGATCATCAATGGCCCTCTGCTCTCACATCTAGATTCTGGTCATCTTGCAGGAAGTTTTGGTGTGTTACGGTCTGAGCTGTTTTCCCCGATACCCCTGATTCATATGTTGAAGCCTTAACCTATCCAATAATGGCATTAGGAGGCAGGCTTTTGGGAGGTAATTGGATGAATATGAGGTCATGAGGACGAATCCCCCAGGATGAGATTGTTGTCCCCGTAAGAAGAGGAAGAGACACCAGAGCTTCCTCTCTCTGCCCTGTAAAGATACAGCAAGACAGTGGCCATGTGCAAACCAGCAAGAGAGCCCTTACCAAGAATCAAGTTTGTAGATTCCCTGATCTTGGACTTCCCAGCCTCTAGAACCATGAAAAAGTTTGAATCATTCAGTCTATGGTATTTTGTTACAGTGGCCTGAACTTAGTCTCTTTATCAATAGAGTGGAGGAGGGAAGACGAGTTTGCAGTTGTTTGTGACCTGTCAGCCTTGTTACCAGAGGGCAGACATGAAGGTGGGATTAGTGTAGATGAAAATATTCTTGATAGGACAGCACAGTCCATTTCTCCCTACTTTGCAGAAGAGGAGACTCAGTTTCTGGTAGGTGATGTGACTTATGCAAGATCACTGAGTGTGTTTGTGATTGAGCCAAGGTGTATGTGCATTTTTAATTTCCAGCTCAGTGTTCTTAACAGTCCTTTTTGAGATGCTCAGTGTTTTCTGAAAGCTTCAGCTGCGTTTTGGATCTCCAACATGGACTTGCACAGTATTTCCCCAAATATCATTGAGGTCAACGTCTGTGAATCAGAGTCTCCTGGAAACATTTACAGTGAGATTAGAAAAGGAATTGAACGAGGTTAGGTGGTCTCTATTGGGCCTGAAATGTAACATGCAGAGTGGGAAATTAAAACAGGGTCTTTGGGGAGAGAAAAGAGGGAGAGGAAAAACCCGGCTTCTCTTCTCTTCCTGCCACATGTGAACTCTGTCATTGGAGCTTCCATTTTTGATAAGCTCAGTGTGTCTTATCACAGCCTTTGACACATGCATTGATCATTTCTTAAACTGAGTCCATGGAGGCATTTTCCTTCCTCTCTCTGGACAGCCCTCCCTTTGCCTTTCCTTCCCTCCCCCTTTATTTGTTGACACTGACGTTGCATGCAGAGAAGATTGCTTTCAAAAATACATCTTTTTAATAACTTGTCTTCTAGGAGAGAGGGGCACATCTATGCTTGGGTGGGTTGCTAAGAAAAATCCTGCACTGCTGTCTAACATCTCCTCCTATCACAGGGAGCCTTTGACAAAGAAAAATGGGCCTTGCATTTGGTGCTGACACCCGGCACAGTCACTGATTCTGGATTGCAGAGTCTAGCAGTGAAGGCACCGTTAAGACAGCCCAATTGCGATTTAGGCATTCCACAGAAGTCTTTAAAGCAACACTGATGAGCCAAACAAAAACCCATATTGCAGTTGTTGGGTTTTTTCCTCCCAAGAAATTAAAAATCCTAGTCAAACACATCCAGCTAGCCGGTGCCTTATCGCTAGGCAGGGAGGTAACTTGAATAAAAAATTTCCGATTACTCCCAGCTTGTGTGACAGATTCTGAAAGCAGCACATTACCATTCTATAGCAGGAAAGCATACATGCAATTCAATTTTATGCACTTCAGGCTTGGGAGTGTTCAGTACTTAGTCTAATTGATCAGGTGGAATGGGAAGGCTCTGGGAGCTAATTATCTTCCACATTGGAAACCCTTTATGGCTTGGATGACCTTTTTGGAAAATCAGGGACAAGTAATGGCCCTTCTCAGATTTTTGCTGGAAGAATACTGTGGCCAAAAACATCAAGAATAAGAAAAATGTCTTTCCTTGGAAGCACCAGTGATACCATTTGCTGTTTCTGTCTTTTTATGTGGTTACTGATTAATATCTACAGACTGTTTTATGATTACCAAGTTGTTTTGCATTTTCTAATTAGAGATTTTAAGTATTCTTTTTTATTTTTTTTTTGAGATGGAGTCTTGCTCTGTCACCAGGTGGGAGTTCAGTGACGTGATCTCAGCTCACTACAACCGCCACCTCCCGGGTTCAAGCAATTCTCCTGCTTCAGCCTCCCGAGTAGGTGGAACTACAGGAGCGTACCACCACACCCAGCTAATTTTTGTATTTTTAGTAGAGACGGGGTTTCACCATGCTGGCCAGGATGGTTTTGATCTCTTGACCTCATGATCCCAAAGTGCTGGGATTCCTGAGATCTTGATAGTACCAGTATTGAGGCCTCCATTTTACAGATGAACAGGGAATTTGTCTAATCACACAGCTGACAGTTGGCTAGCTTGTGAATTCAACTCAGGTTGTTGAAATTATTTTATAGAGAACTCTCAGCATTTGTTTTTCTTTAGGGGTGGATATCAATTTTACATTTTACAGGCAACTTTGTTTATGAAAGTCATCAGAATGGGCCTTTGGATATAAGGCTCAGATATAAAGAAAATGACCAGTGTTCCTCAAGAAAACCAAGTACAGTCATGGATGGCTGCGCAGGTTGTTCACTGCACAATGGTGACGTTGAAGCCCAGCCCTTGCTCTGTTTGCCCAGCCTTACATCCCAGTGTGGGTGGGGCATCTTCACCCAGAGAAGGGACCACTTTAATTTCCACAAAAGCACCTGCCAAAAGGAGGTGCTGTTTTCTAATTTGCACACGAGTGCCATATGAGCTCTTGGTAATCTTTGTCAATATTAAATGCAGAAGCTACAGCCTGAGATACACAGAGTTCTATTTAGTGATTAAAAATGAGATTATGTTTAGCAGGACTATGGCTTTGTGGAGTTAGAGGAAACGTGCTACTCTCTCAAATTGGATTTTGGTTGAATGATACCTGAAACTCACTTGCTCATGAGAAGTCTGGGTTTCTTTTTCTATAAGTTTGTTCATAGTTGATCAGGGGAACAGAATCTTGCTGAGAGGAAATATGATCAGACCTGATCTCTTCACTTTAGGCTGGAGAAAGGACTTTGAACATGAGTTAGACTAGTCTTGGTGTAGCCCTTAGGGCAGTGAATGAACCGGGCTTTCAGAAGTACTCTGTAGATGTTTTGAATGCCTTGTCTAGACCTTGGAGGATGAAGACCATTGTGTGGTTGGAGTGGGGGTGTCTTCTGAAGAAAGGGTCTGTTCCTATGGCCAGCCATCCTGATATGGGAAATAAGAAGACTTTGGGCTGAGAGAGGAAGGGACTTCTTTTTACGTCTCGGTCTAGGGAGAGTAAGGACCTAAATTTTTAGAGTTTCCATTGGAGAGGCATTAACTCTAGTGGCAGCAATGAGCTTCTCTCTGTGAAAAATGTTGAAGTCCCCAACTGTCTGATAAAGGTTTGTTAAATATTATGGTCTGGGGTACTTAGACCTGCTTGAAAGGGTGATTAATAGAAGGGTTTCTCTCCAAGCTTGGAGTATAGAGTGGGCACACAGATGATTGCATAAATGTATTCAAATACATTACTCTGAAGTCTATTCCCAAAGCCCTTTGACCCTTACAAAGGGAATGTTAGACAGAGCCTCTTGCCAAAATATTCCTCTTAATGTTGACATAGCAGGGAGGTGTCATATTGCGGATAAGTAAGTCTGGTTTTAAACACTAGTTCTGTAACTTGCAGGCAAGTTGTTAGCTTTCTCAGTAGCCTTCTCTGACATAAGCATGTTCATCTCTACTTCGAAGATTTGGAATGAGGCTAACTTTGACAAAGGGCTCTTGCCCCAGCCACATAGAGGTGCTAAGAAAAATGTTAGCTCCCTCCTTGTTAGAAAAAGAAGAACTTTCAAGATTAAGAAAAAAAAAAAAAAAAGATTTCTGGATGTCCCTTTAGTTACTTACACCAAGAAGGCATAATGCTGACGCCATGTAGATCACGGACTGGCAGACATTTTCTGCAAAGGGCCACAGAGTGCATATTTCCTGCTTTGTGGGCTATACAGTCTCTGTCATACCAACTCAGCTCTGCCATAGTAGCATGGAAACCCTAGACAACGTGTATACAAATGGGCATGGCTGTGTTTCAACCAGATTATATTTATGAAAACAGGTAGGAGGCTGGTTTGGCCTTTGAGATGTGGTTTGCTGACCTCTGATCTGAACAGTGTTCACTTAAACTCTCTACACAGTTAAAAGCTTTGTCCACCCTCCCATTCTCCTCTCGGTAAATAGTTTTTGTTTAATGTCCCTTTTCTCTCTGTCGGCAATGCACACAGTCATTTCTCAATAAATGAGGCTGCCGAGGAGACACCTAATTTTCAAATAAAATGACTGAGAAAACACCAAGAGAACAGAGAGGGTCGATGGCTGAGCCCACACACACAGCACAGCAGATGCAGAGCTGGCATAGCACACCCTCCCCTGCCCCTTCTCCACCGTCCATCTCTTTATTTAACTCACTGACCCATTTTGCCCTCTTGGAAATCAACTGGACTTGAAATGGCACCTTTAGCATATGTTTAAATCTTTTTGCCCTACTTTTCCACATTCATCCATGGATGGGAGAAAGTTTTCAAATTAAGTGTCACTGTTCAAAGTCAAAAATTAATTAATTAGTGAGTGGCCAGACATGTGCGGTGCCCAGAATGCTCATCAGTCTGCCTCAAAAGCTTTGCTAATGAGAATGAAGTCAGAGTGGAACCAGGCAGATCAAAGAGCCCAATCTCTCTCCCTTAGAACTTCTCTCGCATTGGTCCTGGAATTCTAATCAATTCCACCATTTAAATAAATTCTATGGGCCGAGTCTTGTTTTGTCCAGGTAACAGAGTGCGATTAGGGAATTCATCACCAGTGTTTTCAGTTTGCAAGTACCTCTATGTGGGGGATATCCTTCAAGAGAAAAGACCTCAATGCCTCCTTTAAAACACAGGTAGGTGTTTTGTGGTTAATTTACGCCGCTTGCTCAACTTTCCCAGGTGTGATGAAAAACCTGGCTCTTGAGACTTTACTTCCAAAGCAGGTGCTTGCCACTTTCATCTGGACAAGTGTAGGGCTGAGAAAATAGCCTGATAGGTGTCTTTTGTAGGTTAATACGATTTTATTTCATCAGTCCATGATAGCACGTTTTATAAACAACTTTACTGAGGTGCAGTTTACCTACTACAAGATTCACCCATTTTAAGTGTGCGATTTAATTTTTAGTTAATTTACTGAGGTATGCAGCCATCACCGCAATTCAGTTTTAGAATATGTTCCTCACTTCAATAAAATCCTTCATGGCCATTTACAGTTAATCCCTAATCCATCCTCAATCCCTGCCAACCACTACCTACTTGTCATCTCTCTGTATTTTGGAGCATTTTATAGAAATGGGACTATATACTATTCGGTCGTTTGTGTTTGGCTTCTTTCACTTAGCATAGTGTGTTTGAGGTTCACGCGCATGTCAGGATTTCGCTCCTTTTTATTACGAGCTAATAATACCACTGTATGGATATACCAGTGGATATTTTATTTACCCACTCACCAGTGAATGGACATTTGGGTTTTTTCCAGTTTGGGGCTATTATGAATAAAGCTGATGTAACCATTTATGTGTGCACATAGGTCGTATTTTTAGGAGTGGGAACTGCTGAGTCATAGGTAAATTTGACCTTTTTAAGATACTGCGAAGTTTTTTTTCCAAAGCAACTGGCCATTTTACATTTCCACCAGCTAAGTATGAGGCCCCATGTTGCTGTACAGCCTCGCCAATACAATTGTGGTTGTTACTACCTTTTTGATTATAGTCATCCTAGTGAGTATGAAGAGGTATATTTTTGTAGTTTTAATTTACATATCCCTGATGGCTTGACAGCTACTTATTGCGTAGGATCATCTACACCAGAGTCTCCCATTGTGTCTTTGGAAGAACACTAAGGCCATCAGATGCCTCACAAATAAAGAGGTTCTCTGATCTTGTAAATTTAGGAAATAATGCAAATTGTTTCTACTTCTATTCATAGTATATTGTATTGAGAGCTCCAGTCCTGCAATATAGAAACCTGCTTGAATTTATTTAACCCAGCACTTCCTAGATTTATCTGAAAATGTAAATTTTGTTACTAGAAGGTAAATATTAAATGTTTTTTGGAAAGTGCCCAATTCTGCCTCTTCCTCAGCCTCGGCCTTACTGGAGAGAGTGAAAAATGGGATGGGCAGTGTGTCCCATGCAGTGATCCTTGTTCCATAGGAAGCCAATGACTTAGGGAGGAGACCAGGGGACCTTTTTATTCCTGGAAGTTTATTCTATTTCCCCACATCCCTCCCATAACCCGCTCTACCAGGGTTGGGTTTCTGCAAAATGTAGAGTTTGGGAATGGAATGGGAAGGTCTGGCTTGTGGAATGGAATGGAAGGTTTTCTCCCATTCTTGGCATTGTTTTGGTGAAGGAGTGAGGTGAGCTGGAGGGTGAAAGAAAGGCATGCCACCATTCTCATGGGACCCATTAGGATCTTGGAGTAGGAAGAATGGTGGCCCCAAAAGATATTCCCACTTGGAGCCCGTGAGTGTTAATTTATTTGAAAAAGGAGTCTTTGTAGATGTAAACAAGTTAAGAACATTTTTGTTATTGATTTTTTAATAACTTTTTTAAACATTTTTGTTATTGATACATAATTGTACATATCCATGGGATACATAGTGATGTTTTGATAGATACAATATATAGTGATCAGATAATGGTAATTAGCATATCCATAATCTAAAACATTCTTTATGCTGAGAACATTCAGTATCCTCTCATCCAGCTATTTGAAAATATGTATTATTGTTAACCATAGTCATCCTACAGTGTTATGGAACACTAGAACTTATTCCTCCTGAGCTGATATTTTATACCCTGTACATTATACCTATACCTATACCCCACCTTCCGCCCCACCCTTTCCACCCTCTAGTAACCTCTGTTCAGCAAAGTAAAGGATCTTGAAGTGAGATCATCCTAATGTCAAGGCAAGACCTGAATCCAATGACACTTGTCTTTATAAGAGACAGATAAGGAAAAGACGCAGAGAGGAGAAAACAGACAACCCAAGGAATCCCTGGACCCACCAGAAACTGGAAGAGGCAAGGAAGGATTCTTTCTTTTTTTTTTTTTTTTTTATTTATTATACTTTAAGTTCTAGGGTACATGTGCATAACGTGCAGGTTACATATGTATACATGTGCCATGTTGGTGTGCTGCACCCATCAACTCATCAGCACCCATCAATTCATCATTTATATCAGGTATAACTCCCCAATGCAATCCCTCCCCCCTCCCCCCTCCCCATGATAGGCCCCAGTGTGTGATGTTCCCCTTCCCGAGTCCAAGTGAGCTCATTGTTCAGTTCCCACCTATGAGTGAGAACATGCGGTGTTTGGTTTTCTCTTCTTGTGATAGTTTGCTAAGAATGATGGTTTCCAGCTGCATCCATGTCCCTACAAAGGACGCAAACTCATCGTTTTTTATGGCTGCATAGTATTCCATGGTGTCTATGTGCCACATTTTCTTAATCCAGTCTGTCACTGATGGACATTTGGGTTGATAAGGAAGGATTCTTTCTTGGAGGCTTTACATTTCCAAGTTTGTGGTCGTTGGTTATGGCAGCCCTAGGAAACCAGTGTAGATATGATGTTGCACAAAGAGCATCATGATCAGAAAATAAATGTTTATTGGGATGAGAGCATTCAAGTCCTTCCTTGCAGCCCACACTTGGTTCTAAACCAGGATGGTGATTCAGATAATGCAGCAGATAGTGCTGGCCAGGTCTGAGCACTCATAGGTCAAGATATAACCTTATTATCCTAGATAAAAAAGTGAGGAAGGGGCATGCGGGGAAGGAGAAGAGACAGGGTGAGAAAAAGAAGGGGAGGAGAGAGGGAAGAACATGTGGAGTAAAATCAGTGAAATGTATATTCTTAAGACCCCAGAGTAAGTCTCATAGGGGTTGGAAATGCTTACTAATGTGGACTGAGGAGCAGAAGGTCCTAGAGATGATGAAGGTGGAACCTCTCAAGACAAGCCTGGGACACACAACCTGGGGCTTTCCTGGGTCCACTCCACAACTTTTCATTTCCCCACTTTTCAAAGCCTGGAGGATGGCTTCTCTCTGCAGAGGAGGAAGAGGGGTTGGTGGCTTTGTGGGTGGAGGATAGGGTAGGATGAAGGGTGAAAACTTTGTCCCAATAATGTAAAGGTATCATATTCTATTTTTACAGATTTCAATCTGTGAGAATGAAGCCATGTAAGATGGCTCTAGCAGCTCCTGAAGCAGCAGCCTTCAGACAGTTAAGTATGACAGTATCTAACATTTATTTATCACAGCTCCAGCCACAGGAGCTTTACATGTAGAACCTCACTTTTTCCATACCATAATCCTATGAGGCAGAAATTATTAGCTTTTCCCTTTCTTTTAGATGAGGAAACTAAGGCTCAGAGAGGTTTCGTCACTTGCCCAACATCTTGTAACTAGTAAATGAGGAAAGCAGGATTGAAATCCTGGTTAATCTAATTCCAGTGTCGAGCTATTCAACCATGTTAGGCCATAAGACCAAGATCTCCTAGTCCCGTGGGAAGAAGGAGGATGGATTCACTCAAGCTCCAGAATTCTTATTCCAGACCAAAGGAAAGCTCATGACAAAGGGAATTCTCACAGTTGGCTTGTTGAGTAATCTCAGTGCTTTGATGTATATAAGGGTATAGATGCTGGCTCCGAAGTGATGGTTCTTGGTATAATTATGATTGACAGGCAGTGGATAGGATAGAAAGTACAGACAGTCCTGAAATCTACTCCTGACTCTGATAATAAGTGAGTGGTCCTGGGAAAGTCATTGTAGTTCTCAGCCTTCATTTGTTTGTAAAGGAGAAATAATTATCTGATAGCTAACTTGTGAAGATGTTGTGAGTTAAATGACTGTATGTATATATAAAACTATAACAATACATATAAAACTATATATATAGCTAATATTAACTATGTATAACCATATAAACCTGGGGTCCTCAACCCCCCAGGTCATAGACTGGTACCAGTTTGTGCCCTGTTAGGAACCAGGCCACATAGCAGAAGGTGAGCAGCGAGCAACACTTCATCTGTATTTACAGCTGCTTCCCATTCCTACCATCACCACCTGAGCTCTGCCTCCTGTCAGATTTGTGGCAGCATTAGATTCTCATAGGAGCAGGAACCCTGTTGTGAACTGCATGTGCAAGGAATCTAGGTTGCACCCTCCTAGATGAGAATCTAATGCCCTGTCACTGTCTCGCTGCAGATGGGACTGTCTAGTTGCAGGAAAACAAGCTCAGGGCTCCTACTGATTTTTTATTATGGTGAGTTGTATAATCACTTCATTATATATTATAATGTAATAATAATGGAAATAAAGTGCTTGATAAATGTAATGCACTTGAATCATCCCACAATCATCTGTCTGCTGACCCCAGTCTGTGGAAAAATCATCTTCCACAAAATTGGTCCATGGTGCCAAAAAGGTTGGGGACTGCTGATATAAACTGTATATAAAACTCTCCCTAGCAATGTATATTTATATGTAGCCAAAGGCTGAATACCATGCATCATGCTTGGTGCATAGCAGACACTGAATACTTGACAGGCATTCATGTTATCATGATTGTTACTATTTTTATTATAACTTCAACAGGCTTATGGGATAAATAGTTGTCCCCAAAAAGTTTCTTTAACTGAAGTTACTGACCCAAACAAATGCCCCATATTATTTAGGGGAGAAATGAAGTCTTTTTGAGGTTTGCTAGTTTAAGCATTAGTACTGGGTTTTTAATCTGGCTGAACAAATTGAAAATGGACTAAACATCTGCAGCCCCATGGAAAAAATCAACAACCATACATGCCTCAAAACAGGTGAATTTTATCGACGTTTAAGGCATGACTTGGTGCAAAAATGACCTATTAGGGTGACTTCCCTATCTTAGGTTAGAAACCACCCTGGCTCTCAGAGCCACGGCCAATAGCCACTAGCTCCTGTTTCAGGGCTGTAGAAACGATGATGAGAAGAGAGACTGGAGCAGGTCAGACATACTGGCAGGTACAGCAAGAATCAAGTTGTAAATAACTCAGTAAATGTTAGAGAATGGGATGGGTGGCATTTGAAATAATAAGCGAGTCCGCTCTAGGCAGTCACTCCTCCTAACCTTTTGGAAAATTACACTGACCTGCATCTTAGCAAAGGGCATTTATCAAAAGGAGAGCTGGCCAGACTTGCAGAATCCATGGTGAGACGGAATTTTCAGCAGGAGGCTTGGCAGATGGACGGACTTGGAGGCCCTGGGGTGAGCCCACGTGGTCTTGGAATTGCTTACCGTTCAGAACTTGTATTTTGGGGGAGAGCAGAGGGAATCAGACATCTACTTCAGCTCCTGCTAGTTGCAGTTGTGTGGGAATACAGACACTGTGCCACATAACCTTCTATTTATTTTTTTCTCCCCAAGCACGGCTAGAGTCTTAGAATGTACATGTCTCCATTTAGAGCTTCTGGAGATGAAACTTCTAGGTTTTGTTTCTAACATTATGTTAGCCGGCCATGTTGGGCTTAAGTTCGAAGGACCCTTGCTGTCTGTGGGAACCGGTTGGTGACCTTTGACCTAGCGAATTCATTGGATGCAAATCCCAGCTGGAACGTGTTCTGTGGGCATGCTGGAGTAATGCTTTTCAAACTTCAGGTTGGGGCCCATTAGGGGATCATGACATTCATTGTGTGGGCCATAGCTGCTTTTTCCATTCTAAAAAAAATAAAATAGGGCCAGGTATAGTGACCCATACCTGTAATTCCAGCACTTTGGGAGGCTGAGGTGGGAGGATTTCTTGAGTTCAACACAAGCCTGGGCAACATAGTAAGACCCTGTCTCTACCAAAACAATAATAAAAATTAGTGGCCAGATGCAGTGGCTCACACCTGAAATCCCAGCACTTTGGGAAGCCGGGGCGGGCAGATCACAAGGCCAGGAGATCGAGACCATCCTGGCTAACACAGTGAAACCCCGTCTCTACTAAAAATACAAAAAATTAGCTGGGCATGGTGGCATGCACTTACAGTCCCAGCTACTCGGGAGGCTGAGGCAGGAGAATCATTTGAACCCAGGAGGCGGAGGTTGCAGTGAGCCAAGGTTGTGCAACTGCACTCCAGCCTGGGTGACAGAGCAAGACTCAGTTTCAAAAAAAAAAAAAAAAAAAAAAAAAAATTAGCCAGGCATGGTGGTGCACAACATACAGGCTGAGGCTACTTAGGAGGCTGAAATGAGAGGATCACTGAAGCCCCAGGAAGTTGAGGCTGCAGTGAGCTATGATTGCACCACTGCACTCTAGCCTGGGTGACCAGAGTGAGACCCTGTCTCAAAAAAGAAAGAAAATAGAAAATGTCAGAATATATCACATGTTATACGCAAAACCCAAATATTTAAAGCATTTCAGATGGAACTGCGGCGGTTGAAGCCTGCAGAAGAATCATCTCATTTAAACTTCCTCCTTTTTCTCAGTGGCCTCTGAGGATGTTCAGAGCAAGATGGGAAAAACAGATATCTAGAGAATCTGAAGGGCTGTTTGCATCGAGCCATGGTATGGTTTTGGAACTCACTGATGGTTCTGTGCTTCTTCAGCAAAGAGCATCGTAGCCTTGTAATGGGACTGGAAACCATCTTCCTAGATGCTAGATGCTTGGTATGAAAGAGCCAAGTGTTTATGCTCTTTCAGCCCTATGGGAGCAAAATTTGTAATGCTGAGCCCCTCTTGGTGAGCAGACCCTGAGAGAGGGCTCACGGCATCCGAAGACACAGGAGGCCAGTTTTGTAAATTTAGCATGCCATTTTGTTCATGAGAAACATGAGACGCCCCTATTATAGAAACTTACCCGTTCATGTCATCAGTCAGGGCATATCACCTGTGCTCTAGAATTAGAGGGCTGTTTGGTGGAGTTCAAGCTCAAAAGGAATTGGATTCCTTCAACTGGTTTTACTCTGGTGCTAGAGGCTGTGAGTTTAAATACAGGGGAGTGAGTGAACCTTCCCCTTACTTGGGCATTGTTGCCTGGTTAGAGCCCCTCTTCCTTGAACAGCACAATTGTAGCCTTGCAGGATGTAATCCTCCCACCCTCTCTCTATTTTATGAAAGAGAAAATGAAACCTCAGAGGTTAAGTGTCTGGAAACAGAGACTTGAACGATGTCAGAAGTAATTTCTCTTCATCTCTCATCTTTGGCTCTTAGCTGCATATTAACATAAAGCGTTATGGAGCTCTTGGGATACAGACAAGCTGCCTCCCTGGGGTTGAAAATGTGGCGGCCAACAGGTATCTTTTTGTTTGTTTGTTTCATCGTACAGCTTTGACTACTTGGAAAAGTTGTACTGATCTTTTTTCTCCTGCTTCCAAAATTCCTAAAGAAGGTAACTCATTGGCCCAGCTATTTCAGGAGCTTACCCATGGCCAGTTGGCTAAGACCGGAGGTGTTGCAATGCAAAGCTGTTACAGCTCCAGTGGGAAGAACATGGGAGGAGCTGGGAAAAGGGGCAATTCTACAAATTAAGGAGGGAGGTTGGGGGATAGTGCTGAATAGAAAGAAAAAAGCAGGTATTTGCTTTAAGAGCCTGTTACCATCCATAGTGCCTTACTTTCTTGAAAATTAATTGAAGGACCATGTTCATTTGTTAGTAATTATTATATATATTTTTTAGACAGAGTTTTACTCTCATCTCTCAGGCTAGAGTGCAGTGATGGGATCACAGATCACCACAGCCTTGACTTCTTGGGCTCAGGTCATCTTCCCCCCTTAGCCTCCCGAGTAGCTGGGATTACAGGCACGTACCATCATCCTGGGCTAATTTGTGTGTGTGTGTGTGTGTGTGTGTATGTGTGTTTTTTTTTGTGGAGACAGGGTTTTTGCCGTGTTGCCCAGGCTAGTCTGGAACTCCTGGGGTCAAGTGATCCTCCCGCCTGAGCCTCCCAAAGTACTGGGATTATAGGTGTGAGCCATTGTGCCTGGCCATTAATTATTTTATTTATTCATTCTCTCAACTATTATTTAATGACTACCTAGTACGTACCTGACCTGTTATAGCATGCTTGTTGATTCTAAATCATTGAGTCAAATTAGAGTAAGGACAAATAAGCCGAGTAGGGTGGCTCATGCCTATAATCCTAGCACTTTGGGAGGCTGAGGCAGGCAGATCACCTGAGGTCAGGAGTTCAAGACCAGCCTGGCCAAGAAGGTGAAACCCCATCTCTACTAAAAATACAAAAATTAGCCAGGCGTGGTGGCACATGCCAGTAATCCCAGCTACTTGGGAGGCTGAGGCAGGAGAATCGCTTGACCCCAGGAGGCAGAGGCTGCAGTGAGCCAAGATCACACCACTGCACTCCAGCCTGGGTAACAGAGCAAGACTCCATCTCAAATAAATAAATAATAAGGACAAATAATATGAGAGATATAATACGACTGGTACTAAACAGAGAAAACAGTACGTCTTTGCTCTAAATGCCTGATATGTGTGTTGTATCTGTTTATGTATTTCCCTTTACCAGACTGAATACCCCATCAGAGCAGAGATTTCATCTTAGTTATTCTTATAAAATCTAAAATACAAGCAGTAGGGTTGAAGGATTAAGAACACTGGCTCTGAAGCTGGATTTCTGGGTTCTAGTCTTAGCTTCACCACTTGCTTTTTAGCTGTCTGACTGCAGGAAAGTTACTTAACTTCTCTATGCATGAACTTCTTTATCTATAAAATGAAGAATTTGGTAGTTTCTACCTCAAAGGGTGTGTAAGTACTAAATGCATTAATATATGTAAAATACTTAGAATAGTGCCATGGTATTTAGTCAATGCTCAATAAATATTGAGTTCTGATGACCTGTTAGTATTTGAAGGAAGAATATGATTACCCTGATTGCGGGACATGTTTGGCTTTGTGGCTGATGCAAAGCACCTCTTTTCCTTTCCTGGTGCCACAGGACAAAGTCTGAGCAGCATTCAGAACTAAGAATCCGAGCTTATAGCATCACGCACAATGTATTTTTCTTGGCTGCCCCTTCACCTGGAGGGTAAAAGACAATGAAGTAATCAAACTCCGAATAAAAGTTGCAATACAATTTTCTTTTCCTCTTCAAGGAATCTTTTAGCTGTAGCATCCCGTGCAGTTTCTGCAGAGGGGGTATTGATGATGTGCCATATTTCATTATACTCAGCTCTCTACTTTGTGAACAAAGAGAGAGAAGGCCCTGCTCAGTGCCTGGGGGACGTGTTCTCCTTTATCCAAATGGAGAGTATCCAGGTGGAAATGCCACCTGTGGATAGAGCTTGGTTATAGCCAAGAGGGACGCTTCGGCAAAACTGATCTTAAAGAGACCTTAGTTTCTGCACTAATCGGTTAGAACCTAGGGCTGCTATTGGATATAACCTACTCCCGAATGCAGACTCTAGGATGGTGTTTTTCAAACCTGAACATGCCTGTGAGTTCTCTGAGGATCTTGTTAAAATGCAGATTCTGACTCAGTAGGTCTGGGATGGAATCTGGGATGCTTCCTTTGTAACAGGTGCACAGGTGATGGTGAAGCTGCTGGACCATACTTTGAGTAGGGATGTTGCCTACTCAGTCTCCCTGGCTTATTTACCACCCATTTACTTACTCTAACACTGCTCTCAGATAACCACATTGTAGGCAACATTGCAGAACTTGATTATTTATTTATTCATATGTTCAACAAGTATTTATTGAGCATCAACTCTACTCCCAAATTGCTTTAAATGCCATGAATTTATTCCAAACCAGTGCTTCTCAGCCTGGGTCCTACTGACATTACGGGCTGGATGATTCTTTGTTACAAGGAGATGTCCTGTGCATTGTAGGATATTTCACAGCATCCCTGGCATCTACTCACTGGATGTCAATTGTGACATTGCCCGGGGTCCCCTGGGGGACAGAATCACCCTGGGTGGAGAACTACTGGGTCAACTCAAGGTTGGTCAGCTGTGACAACAGAAACTACTATATACAAAGTCTGTGCTTTCCAGACATAGTATTGCATGCATGAAGGGCTTGTAAGTGTATGATCTTGTCTGAGCCTTGTCAGGATGTTCGGTTTCCCAGATGAAGGGGTGAAGCTCATGGTATAACTGGGATTTGAACCGTGATCTTCAGGGGCCAAGTCCCAAGAGCTACCCACTACATCACACTGCCTTCTCTGCACTTTCCTGCCTATTTTAGGCTTATATAAGCCACTGGTCCTCCTTGGTTTAGTGTCTTTCTCTTTTGAAACTATAATAATAATAATTAGAACATACCTTCATGCATTTAAAGAGGTGAAATAGTGCAGCAAGTAAGAGCTCTCTGGGGTGGGCATGGTGGCTCGTGCCTATAATTACAGCACTTTGGGAAGCCAAGGTGGGAGGATCACTTGAGCCCAGGAGTCTGAGACCAGCCTGGGCAACATGGTAAGACCCTGTCTCTACAAAATTAAAAAATTAGCCAAGCATGGTGGTACGTGCCTGTGATCTCAGCTACTTGGGAGGCTGAGGTGAGAGAATTGTTTGAGCCTGGGAGGTCAAGGCTGCAGTTAGCCATGTTCGTGCCACTACACTCCGGCCTGGGTGACAGATCAAGGCCTTGCCTTAAAAAATAACAGCAGCAACAACAAAAACACTTCCTGGAACTTACCTGGTCCCACCACTCTCTACTATGTTATTTATTTAATTAGGCATTTATTTAGAAATTTTCATTAATTTTTATGTAAACGTTTTTTCTTATATGGATGCATACTGTTTCACATGTTTGCGGGGTACATGTGAGACTCTGTAACATGCCTAGAATGATCATGCACGTAATGATCAAGTCAGGAAATTTAGCTGTTTTAACTCTGTGTTCTCTTACTCATATGTAGAAAGGGGATAACAATATGTGCCTCATGGTGGCGTGTGGTGTTGTTGCTGTTGCTATCAGACGACAGAAGAGTGTCTAAGGCCAATATTAATGCGTAGGCTAATTTGCTTTACTATCTAAGAATTCATGGCGGATGAATCCTGTCAGTCCCTTTTCTTCCCTTCCAGGATTCTGACAAATAAGCTTCCACACAAAGCGCTGGATTCAGAGCTGCACCTCCCCACCCCCAACACTTCCAAAGCAGCATTTCGAGTTCCAAAGAAGGGTTTCAAACTTTGACTGGGAACATGGCTAGGCCTGAGGCTGAGTAGAGCCTCTGTGATATTGTGATAGAATAAAAAATATATATTTGATCTTCTTCCATAGTTCTTAACATAGAGGCCCTAAAACCATTTTAATTTTCTGAGTCAGAGGGGTAAGAGGAGCATCTTCTGTTACTCTCAATAATACTTTGAACCATACCTGAGTTTATGCAAATAAGATGACTCTTGGCTGGCCCCTAGCTAGCTTCAGGATAGGGACTGATTACCAGAGGAATCAACCATGTGATTAGAGGGTTGGAACTTTCAGGGAGGGGAAAGGGACTGGAGATTTAGCTGATCACAAATGGCCAGTGATTTAATCTATCATGCTTATGTAATGGAACTTCCATGAAATCCCCTAAACTGGATGGACTCAGAGAGCTGCTGAGTTGGTGAACACATCCATGTGCCAGGAAGGTGGCACACCCCAACTCCACAGGGACAGATGTCTCCATGCTTAGGACCCTTCTGACCTCACCCTGTGTGCCTCTTCATCTGATGGACATTTGTATCCTTTATAATAAACCAGCAATAGTAAATACATGGTTTTTCCTGAGTTCCATGAGCCGTTGTAGCAAACCATTGAACATGGGGGTGCTGGTGGTGGAACCCCTGATTTGTAGTTGGTCTATCAGAAGTACAGGAGACCCAGAACTTGCAGTTAGCATCGGAAGTGGGAGAAGTCTTGTGGGAACGAGGCCTTAACCTGTGGGGTCTGATGCAAATTCTGGATAGTTGGTGTTAGAATTGGATCCTTGGACACTGAGTTGGTTGTCTGAAGAGCTGGATCATTGGGTGTTGGCATGGAAAAAACCCCACACATTTGATGTCAAAAGTGTTATGAGTAGAAACAGATCTTAACTTCTTGCTCCTTCTGTATTAGTCTATTTTCATACCTCTAATAAAGACATACCTGATACTGGGCAATTTACAAAAGAAAGGTTTATTGAACTTACAGTTCCACATGGCTGGGTAGGCCTCCCAATCATGGCGGAAGGCAAGGAGGAGTGAATTACATCTTACATGGATGGCAGCAGGCAAAAAGAGAGCTTATGCAGAGAAACTCCTTTTTTTTAAACCATGAGGTCTCATGAGACCCATTCATTATTGCCACTATCACGGGAACAGCACAGGAAAGACCCGCGCCGTGATTCAGTCATCTCCCACTGGGTCCCTCCCACAATACGTGGGAATTACAGGAGCTACAAGATGAGATTTGGGTGAGGACACAGAGCCAAACCACATCACCTTCTTCACCAAGTTATAGACTATTGACTTACAGGTCAGGCCTGACTTTGAGATAGCCATCGAGGGGTGAGGTCCACAGGCCTATAGGGCACTGAAGATGGAGAAAGGGGGGTGTCTGGGGGGTATGCAAAGAGCATGTGGTAAATGGTGGGCCCTAACTCTGCAATACCCTATCCCTACCCTTTAATAAGTCATGTTCTGGTGAGTGCTGCTCTCTGAGCAATTGCATTCATTCCTTCTTTTCCTGGAGAGGACTCATGGATAAAAAGAGCTGGCAACTTTCTTCCCACAAGGCAAGAGTGATATCCTCTCCTTTATGGACTAAGGAAGATACGTGGAATCTGGGGAAGGGTCTGCCCTTAACTCTCACCTTGGTTTTCAGAAATGAGGAAACTTAACTCATTATTCTTTTACCCAAATCAATTTTAATCCCTTTGGCATTTGTTAGATTCACTCAGTCAATTGTTTAATTGCTTCATCCAGGTGGCTGGTGGGGGTCACAACTGCTCCTCTTTGGACGCCCTCTGCTTCCAGCGATTATCCCTGTCCCCCCCTCAGAGTAGTGCCATATGCCAGAGTGGGGCTTGTTGGGGACCTGGGCCAGGCTTAAGGAGAAGTTTTAATTTAGTGTAATAATCGAGACTGATACCCTTGTGCAAAATGCTCACTTAGAATACACATTCATAATAAAATAATTTTCATTGTCTTTGTTTTTAAAACCATTGCATTTTTGTTACCCATTTATTGGCATCTTGCTGTTTTCACTTAGCAGTATCTGTGTAGCCCTGGTAAATCATTTTAATGGTATTCTAAGTGCAACAGGAGGCTACTGAAAGTTTTTGAACACAGGGGTATATTTTGCTCTTTGGGAAGTTATTTCCACAGCAAGTCCAACAGCATCTGTGAGGAAGCATCCCAAGACCCCAGCCTCCCAATCCCTGCTCACGACTCCAGTTCTGTTTTTTATACCCACACCCTGGGTTTTCTAGACTCCAGTGCCTACTCCCCTCCCTGATATTCTCACACCGAGACTTCAGCAACCGGCTGCCCTCTCCCCAAAGCTCCATCACTCACTCTTCTCTTTGTACTCACTAGTAATTCCTGTTTCTGAAGAACTGATTTCCTTTCAACTCGACTTCTTTGAAGTCCTATGCCTTTGAATTATTTTCACTTCTTTTATTCTTGAGGAAAATTCCTACTGGTTGTTTTCATGAGCATCAGTGACAGGGAGTTTGCTACCAGCAAATATTCCCTGCCAGTGTCTTCTTGGTGAACAAGTAAGTATCAGAGATTAAAAGAATCTTAGGGCTCATAGAAGATAATTGGCCAACCAGGGCAAGAATCCATTTCAAGGGCTATTTAATGGTCATCAAATTAAATGCTTCCAGGGACTAGGTACTCACTACCTCCAAGGCCAGTTTATTTTATCACTGGACAGCCTTGACTGTTAGACATTTTTCTTAGATTTTTCCTTTTCTGAAGTGCCACTCTTAATCTCTAACTTACACTTCCAAAATCAAAGTGTTCCCATTACCCTCTTAGTGTTTCATTGTTATTTCCCCAAACCACAATGACTGTTTTCTCATAAAGCATATGCCTTGCTCAGTTATTTATTTTTATGCATCTTTATGAAGGTATAATTGACATTCAATAAATTGCACATACTCGAAGTATAGAATTAGATGCGTCTTCACTTACCTATACACCCTCAAAACTATCATAATCAAAATAGTGAATATGCTCATCATTTCCAAAAGTTTTTGCATGCTCCTTTTATAATATCTCCTTCTTACCCCTTCCTCTTCCATTCTCAGGAAGCCCTAGCTTGCTTTCTATCGTGAGTTTGCATTTTCTAGAATTACAAATAAATGGAATCATACAGTTCATACTCTTTCTTTGGTTACCTTCATGTAGCATCGTTACTTTGAAATTCATCCTTTTTGTATCAATAGTTCATTGCTTTTTATTACTGAGAAGTGTTTTACTGTATGGATGTACCACAATTTGTTCATCCATTCACCTGTTGTTTTACTGGAAACATCTAAATTGTTTCCATATTTTAGCTATGAGAAATAAGACTTTTGTGAACATTTGTGTACCAACTCTCTATGGATGTATACTTTCTTTTCTCTTGAGTGAATACCTAGGACTAGGATGGCTGAATGGTATGGTAAGTATATGTTTAGCTTTTTAAGAAGCTGCCAAATTGTTTTCCATGTTGTTGTGCCACTTTACACTCCTACCAGCAGGGTATGAGATTTCTAATGACTCCTTATCTTCACCACTCCTGGAAGTCGTCAGTGTTTTTATTTTTAACCTCTGCTCATTTGTGATCCTGTGATCTTAGAATACATTGGACATGTCCTCATCTCTCCCAGGCAAAGATCTGTGACAGTGTATCTGTCATTTTTTTTATTCTTCAGAACTGCCTGGTTATATTGAATTATCTACTCAACAATAACTATTGGGATCTACTATATGCCAAGCTCTGTGTTACTCAGGATACTTGGATGAAGCCAACTAGGATGATTTCTAGCAAACAATTCCAGGGCTTACAAAGTGGGTTGCAATGGATTGCCCATCCAGTGAAATGGAAGTCTGGGTATAGAATAACATGATGTGTTCCAATACTACAAATGGTTCACTACTGCTTGAATGTAGAGTTACGGCAGCAAAAAATAAGGTGAGGCTCCATTTTGAAGTCCTTTGCCTAACATATTAAAGGATCAGTGATGCTGGCCGTCAAATAATTTTGAGAAACGGAAAGTCGTGTTTGGATCTGTTCTGTATAAATCTCACTTTGATGGGGTAAAGGATTCTCTTTCTCTTGAGATACAGGCCCTGCCACATCTCTCAATAGATGGAAGGAAGGAAGGAAGGAAGGAAGGAAGGAAGGAAGGAAGGAAGGA
>NC_045450.1:16315564-16354485 GCF_002776525.5 Piliocolobus tephrosceles
AAGGAAGGAAGGAAGGAAGGAAGGAAGGAAGGAAGGAAGGAAGGAAGATGAATGGAAGATGGATGGATGGATGGATAGATAGATAGATAGATAGATAGATAGATAGATAGATAGATAGATAGATAGATAGATTTATCATCTGTTTTAGATTCCCTTGGGTGGATTTGGAGTGTTTCTGTCTGTTTCAAACTCCGCTCATCTTTGGTTTTTAAAATCTAAGAGGTGGTACCTGTGCTTGGGTCCCAACTACCGTGTTCTGTGAATAAGACTGTGGTTTTCCAGGTGTCAATGCTGAAAGAGAAGGGGTGTCCTTGTAGAAATGACCATTGGTTTGGGCTGCCATGTCACCTGCCAGAGCTCTACAGGAGTGTACTGTCCTGGGGCGTCCGTTTGGCAAGATGCTGACTACAACCACCTGGATAACAGAGGTCAAAGGAGAGGCCAGACCTTCCTTGGGGTTCTCTCTCTCTCTCTCTCTCTCTCTCTCTCTCTGTCTCTCTTTCTCTCTGTGTCTCTTTCTGTGTGTGTGTGTGTGTGTGTGTGTGTGTGCAGTACTGACATTTAGTTGTGACACCCTAGTATAGTTGCACCATTGTTAACCTATTAAAAGACTTTCATTTTGGTTGGTAAATAGCAGCTTCCTGGTTCACCCCAGTTACTGTGATCCCCTGGTCTTACACAAAAGGGGTCCCAGTACTTTGCTCTAATGTCGCACCTGGTATCCTTCTCAATTGGTCAGTACCTATACCATGATGGTTTTTATGGTTATTAAATATTTTAAATTCACATCACCATCAAAACACACAAATTAGCAACCTAAAAAATGATTGTGCCAATCTGATCCTGTGTGTGGGTACACACATACATTTATATATACCAGAATGTGCTGAAGGTGGTGCTTATGCATTCAGAAAGAAAAACACACTAGAATATCTCTCTGAAATCAGCATAAATGATTCACCAATAAAGCAGTGGTGTCTGAAGGGAAACCATATCATGGAGAATCACCCAGGCAAATCAACATGAACGCTCCAGCTATGGTTTATAGTTTGTAGAAACTTAAAAGATTCAGTGTCAATTTCTAAGTCAGTGGCTGATTTTTCTAAGCAGGGGCTATTTTCTTTCATCCTCACTAGCAGTTGGTTTAGAGCAATAGCTAAAGTAATTTTTTTTTAGTTAACTTCAATATAATTTTCATCATACTTGATTTTTAGACACTGAAATTGCCCATAATTGTGTCTGTCCTATCACTATGGTAATATGGAAAATTATAATGGATTATCCTTTTGTTTTCCTGGTCATTTGTTGATGCCTTTTTTGTTGTAAGGATGTGAAAACATAAGGCAATTTCACCAATTACTGGTAATGTTATTCAGATATTTAATTTATTTTATGCATGCATAATCAGCCATAAATACATTTTAGCTAATGGAGATGACAAGGGTGTAATATAATTTGAGGCCAAACAAATTCAAAATAACATTAAGAAGGAGACACAAAACCATGGGAAGGAAAGAAATAAGCAACTCAATCTGTCTTTAGTTTCACTTATGCCAGATCTTCTAATGTGGACCACGTCTTTTGGGTTAAAATAAAATAATGAAAGAGCTTAGTAAAATGCATGGCGCATAGTAGGTGCTTAATAAATAGTTTCTTTCTTTCTCTCTAAAAACCTAATTGACTATGACAGCATACTTTGCATCTGGCATTCTCCTGTGATGCGCATTTACATTGTTTCCACTTTTCTGCAGTGATGAACATGGCTACCAGGAACATTCTTGTGCATGATTTGGAGTAAATGTGTTTTCATTTCTTTTGGGTAAATACTTAGGAGAAGAAGAGATGGATCATAAGGTACATGTATGTTAAGCTTGAAGAAAGGGCCACATAGTCTTTCTTTCTTTCTTTTTCTTTGAGACAAAGTCTTGCTCTGTCACCCAGGCTGGATTGCAATAGCATGATCTTGGCTCACACAACCTCCACCTCCCAGGTTCAAGTGATTCTCCCACATCAGCCTCCCAAGTAGCTGGAACTACAGGCACGTGCCAACACCCCTGGCTAATTTTTTGTATTTTTAGTAGAGATGGGATTTCACCTTGTTGGCCTCTCAGCTATGAGAGGACACAGTGAGAAGGCAGCTGTCTGCAAACTAGGAAGAGAGCCCTCACCAGACCCCAGATCTGCCAGCATCTTGATCTTGGACTTCCCAGCCTCCAGAACCACAAGGAATAAATGTATATTGTTTATGCCACTCAGTCTACAGTATTTTTATTATAGCAACTCAAACTGGCTAAGACTGTATTATTTCATCCAAGCTTGTTCAAGCTCTTCACTCTGCCCTCGAGACTGATGGCCAAATCTAAGGGTGCAGAAAGAAAGCACTGCAGAAGCAGTGGAGTCTTGGAATTAGAGTCAGGACCTGAGTCCACAGGAAAAAAAGTACATACATGGAACTTCTCCCTTCCCATCCCCAGAAAGTGCTCTGAAAACAAAGCCTACTGTGACCCCATTTTATCTCAGTTACACATTCTAGCCAAGTGCCTGCCTGCTACAAACTTCATTTATGGGTTACCTTTACACTTTGATATCTTGAGTTTGCTAAAGACTGATAAATCCAGGCAAATTTCTTCTTGTCAGAGAAGACTCCTAGCAGCTGCCCAACTAAAAACCCTTCCTCTTTGAATACTGATTATGACAGGGAGAAACTCATTTAGTTGCTAATCTGTCTTTAACACCTGCTAATCTCCATTTCTGTTAAAGATACTCTGTAACCTGTTTCTGGCAGTCTTCCAGCTGGGGTGGCACCAGAGAATAGGGGGCAACCAATCCTCAAATCTGGATGCGCTCCTATTTTTGTAATTCCAGGAAGGCCCACGTTAGACTATTTTAAATTGTTGTTGCTTTGCCCAGAGGAAAAGCGTGTGAATGAATTATGAGCAGGTGGCTTCTTGTGAAGGAACCTGTTACCTCCCCACTACTGCACGGCGTTCTTCCTGGCCCAGCAAACCATCTAGGGGTCCCAGTAGTGCCAGTGACTATGTCTGGAGGCCTTTCATTGCCTTATAATAAAGAGAAGAGAGTCACATTTATATCCAGGAGTGAAGAAAAATATGGGCATTTGGAGCTTTGATGAGGAAGTCTGGGATAGCTTGGCAGTTACAGGGGAGGATATAGAAAGTTTTCAAATGTCAAAGGAGGATTTTTCTTGCTTACGCTCTAAAACAAATGCAGCAGCAGCTGTCTATGGCCTCACCCTCCCTAGCGAGTTTCTTTTGCTGTTTGCTCTTTCTTCCACATGCTCTGGTAGGAGGGCCCTGATGTCTGTCTCTGTCTTTGGAAATAGAATTCATGTGTTTTAAGCCTATCAAACAGTTGGATGCCTGAGGGGCATTAAATGAGAATCCTGGGCCACAGAGTGGCATCCTCAATCATACGTAACCCAAAAATAAGTCAACGTCTATTTGTCCCTTGACAGTCTTGTTCAAGAAAAGCTCTTTAGATTCTGGCTACAGTATCCAATATCCACGCCTCTTGGTGTGGCATCTAGTTCTCGTTTGCTATTGCTCAACAAGCAGGAGAAGGTGGCTGAGGTGTGAGGGGCTTAGTTGAAGAATGTATTTATTTATCATTTCTGTGTTGCCTTTGCCACTGGAACTGACGCTAAACCTTGGGATAGATTTAAAATGAGGAGATTCCAAGTAAGGCCTTTTACACTGGAACTGGAAGAAGTTTTCACGTCTTCACCTCCAGACTCATGCCTCGCAGAATTACCGGAAGAAGTGTCACAGGAGCTATGTAGTAGGAAATTTTCTGAGGCAGAATTTGAATCCGGGTCTGCTTGATTTTGAAGCTGGTGCTATTAACTTCGATGATGTAGTTGTGACTGTATAGTTACCAAATTATAAACAGCATGGTTCTAACAGTTGGATTACAATATGACGTCACCTGAGTGTGACAAATTACATATGGTGATGGCTGACTCACTGCTTCATTTTGTTGCATAGCAACTGTTTCGGTGCTTTGAGTTGCAAATGTCCGTATTTACATATTATGTGTTAAATTTCTAATTTTTCAAACACTGTGCTCTTGTAGAGTGAAAAAAAATCAAACATTGAAAATTTCATGAATCTGGCTATTATTAATAAGTCAAGAGACAACAGATGCTGGTGAGGCTGTGGAAAAAAGGGAACGTTTATACACTGTTGATGGGAATGCAAATTAGTCCAGTCACTGTAAAGAAGAGTTTGGAGATTTCTTAAATAACTTAGAACTATGATTTGTCATGACAATCCCTATGACTGTGTATATATCCAAAGGAAAATAAGTTATGCTACCAAAAAGACAAGTGCACTCATACGTTCATCGCAGCAGTATTCACAGTAGCAAAGATATGGAATAAACCTCGATGCCCACCAACAGTGGATTCGATAAAGAAAATGCAGCACATATATACCGTGGAATACTATGTAGCCATAAAAACAACTAAATCATGTCTTTTGCAACAACATGGATGTAGCTGGAGGCCATTAACCCGAGCAAAGTGGCACAGGAACAGAAAACCAGATACCAGAGGTTCTCAATTATAAGTGGGGGTGAAATATTGGGTACTCAGGGACCTAAAGCTGGCAACAATAGACACTAGGGACTACTAGAGGCGAGGAGGAAAGAGAGGGAGAGAGTATTAAAAAAAACAACAAACTATTGGGTACTATGCTCAGTACCTAGGTGACAGGTGCCCCAATTGTCCACCAAACCTCAGCATCATGTAATATATACCCAGGTAACAAACCTGAACATGTACCCCTTGAATCTAAATAAAATAAAAATTGTCAGGGCATGGTGGCTCAGGCCTGTAATCCCAGTACTTTGGGAGGCTGAGGCAGGAGGATCCCTTGAGCCCACAAGTTTGAGACCAGCCTGGACAACATAGGGTGATCTTGTCTCTCCAAATAATAAAAAATTAGCTGGCCATGGTGGTGCATGCCTGTGGTCCCAGCTACTAGGAAGGCTGAGGCAGGAGAATGCCTGAGCCTGGGAGGTTGAGGCTGCAGTGAGCTATAATCACGCCACTGAACTCCATCCTTGGCAACAGACCAAGACCGTGTCTCAAATAAAAAAATTAAAGTTGAAATTACATAAAAAAATGAAATGGCATTCATCTGCATACTAGACCTTTTAGACTTTTTTGTTTTTGGTTTTTTGTGCCATAATTAACATATAATAAAATGCACAGATCTAAAGTGTTCAGTTCAATGAGTATTGGTAATACTATATACCAGTGTAACGCCACTCAAAAGAACATAGATCTCCACCATCCCAGAAACCCTTTAGTTCTTTTCCAGTTCTTTCTTTCCCTACATCCCACTACCTGATTTCTGTCAACCTAGGATACTTTGGTTTATATATAGATTTCATAAATATGGTCATTCTCATGTGTTGGGTGTTGTTTTGTCTCTGGATTCTGTTGCTTATACTGTTTTTGAGATTCATGCATATGTGTATTGTGTGTATTTGTCATTTATTCTTTTTCTTGCTGTGTGGTATTCCTTTGTGGGCATCCAGCATTCTTCTGTGATGCGCATTTACATTGTTTCCACTTTTCTGCAGTTATGAACATGGCTACTATGAACATTCTTGCGCATGATTTGGAGTAAATGTGTTTTCATTTCTTTTGGGTAAATAGGAGAAGAAGAGATGGATCATAAGGTACATGTAGGCCAAACTTGAAGAAAGGGCCGCACAGTCCTGAAAGTGTAGTAACATTGTACTCTCACATCAACAATGTATGTGAGTTACAGTTGCTCCTTATTCTTGCCTACATTTTATGTCAGTCTTTTTCATTTTAGTGGTTCTACTGGGTGTCAAGTGCTATTTGATTATGGTTTTTAATTTGCTTTCCCTTTGATGACTAACAACATTGAGTGCTTTTCAAATACTTGTTGACTATTCATGTATCTTCTTTTGTGAAGCATCTGTTCACATATTTTGTCAATTTTGAAAAATTAGTTTGCTCAATTAGTTTGTTGATTCGTAGTTTTTTGTGTATACTAGATATATGCCGATAGTCATATATAGATGGTATAAGTATATTTCCAAACCATAACTTGTCTATTCATTTTCTTTATGTTGTCTTTTGATAAGCAGAAAATTTTAACTTGGTAAAGTCCAACATTTTTAAATCTTTTTCTTTTTTTTTTGCTTTTATCATCTGTGTTTTGGGATCCTGTTCAAAAATGTCTTGCATACCCAAAATCTTGAAAATATTCTTTTTTCCTAAAAATGTTATGTATGGTTCTAGAGTTTTATGTCTAAGTACATAGTTCATCTTGTGTATGTGGGGGGAAATTGTCATGGTTCACTTTTTGTCTTATAAAGCATTCAATTGTTTCATCAACATTTGTTTAAAAGGCATTCTTTGCCACATATTATTGACTTTGTTCCGTTATGTGAAATCCACTGACCGTATGAATGTGGGTCTATTACTGGACACTGTATCCTGTTCCATTGATCTAGTTTTCTATCCTACTATTAAACTGTCTTGATTACTGTAACTTTAGAATAAGGCTTGAGATCAGATAATGTTAGTCCTCCAGTTTTGTTCACCTTTTTCAAGATTGTTTTCATTATTCTAGACATGTAGATTTGCCATAAAAATTTTTAGAGTTATTTTGTGTAAGTCTAATAAGTAGCCTGCTGGAATTTTGATAGGAATCATACTGAAGTTATATGCCAATTTAGGAACAATGAATATCTCAACAGCACTGAGACTTCCAATGTACGAACATTGTATAACATTTCATTTATTCAGGTCTTTAACTTTTCTCAGCAATGTTTTCTGGATTTGAGTAGGTTTCATTGCATTTATTTCCAGATATTCGGTATTTTGATCTTATTGAAAATTATATTGTTCCTTTTATTTTGAAACAATCTCAAAATTTCCAAAAAGTTTCAAGTACAGAATAAAGAAACTTTTTCAAAGCATTTGAAAGTTTCCACATGATACATTATCATCTCCTAATACTTGAATGTGTATTTTCTAAGAACAAGAACATTCCCCTACATCGCCACCATATGAACATAAAAATCAGGAAATAGACATGTATGCACTATTAATACATAGTCTTCAGACTCCATTCGTGTGTGGTTAGTTGTCCCCAAAATGGTCTTTGTAAGAAAATGATCTGGTCCAGAATCATGTGTTATGTTTAGTTGAACTAGTGTGAAACAGTTCCTTGGTATTTCCTTGACTTTGATGACCTAGACAAATTGTAAGAATGTTTTGTAGAATTTGGATTGTTCTGATCTTTCCTTTTGGTTAGATTCAGACTATTCCTCTTTGGCAGAAATATCACAGAGCGAGACAGTGTTCTTATGGAGTCCTATCAAGTGACACATAATTTTGATTTGTTCCTTTACTGATGATGTTCACTTTGACCAATTGATGAAGGGGATGTCTATTAGGCTTTCCACTGTGAATTTACTATGTATCCACTTATAATAAATACTTCATGTAGTTTTGTTCTTCATCAAACTTTGAATTTAATTATTATCAGTATAGGCTCATGCCTTCATATTTTACTTAGCTTTAATCCATTAATATTATTTTTTTATTTTGATGCTCACATTGTTGCAGATTTTGTGGATATGTACACCTTCAAGATTTCCATGTCTTTTTAATTATATCCCCATTTATTTTATTTTATTTTATTTTATTATTTTTAAAAAAACTTTCTTACTTTCTAGCACAAAGTGTTCCAGATTCATTTTGTACTTATTTTCTCTTTAGCCCTGGAATTAGCCATTTATACAAGAAGCCCTTTTATTTTATTTTGTGTCTCCTTTTATTTTAGAATGGTATTTAGAAACCAAGATCTGAGCCTTAGGTGTGCTCAGTACCTTCTGTGTATATTCCTATTTCTATATTTATGCCCATATCTATGTATCTTATGCGAATATCTATTTATACTTGTTGAAAGCCAAAGGTTTACACCAATATCTTTCATTCCAGCCCTACAGAGTTCATTCTCATTATCTGCTTTTCCTTGTTTGTAAATCTCTTTATTGACAGAGACGTAGCTCCCATTTCCCTCAATGTGTTTATTTGATCAGCCCTATCGTGGGTACCAATCTCTAGCCATGGCTGTCATTCCTGCCCCCTGGTGGCTGTTCAGGCTCTGACACCTCCTGCTGGGCTTCCCTCCTAAGCAGATGCCCTATTCAACCTGCATGGGCTTTGGTGCCTAGCCCCTGGTCACCTTCTCATGTAGGCAGCACTTCACTCTGCTCAACTCTGATGCCCTGTGATGGGCCATCTTCTCTTGTGGACGTCCTCTACACATACTCAGTCCTCAACACCATGTACAGGCCCACAGCAACTTTACCCTACTGCTCTGCAGGGTTGCCTAACGTGTTCGGCCCCACCTGATGGCTTTTGGACAGAATTGTTCAGGAATGAAAAGGAAGGGGAGAGTTACTGTGTCTTAAATTTTAATTTTCAATTGCTTGTTGTTTATATATAGTTATACAATTAGTTTTGCATGTCAACTTTGTGTCCTGTGACTTTTAAAAACTTACTAATTAGTTGTAGAAGTTTGGTAGATTTCTTTGGACATTCTACTTCTACTTACACAACAATGTAATTTGCAAATTATTAGAAGGTTTTTTTTCCAATTTTTATAACGATTTTATAAAATTTTAAAAAATTGTTATAAAAAATTTTATTGCTACAGTTTTGATTTCCAGGATAATACCGAATACAAGTGGTGAGGGCAAACATCGTTGCCTTGTTTTTGGTCTTTGGGGAAAAAGTATTTATAATTTTGATAATAATTATGATAAAATATTTGGTGTAGCTGTAGGTTTTTCATAGATGCACTTTATCAGCTTGAGAAGTTTTTGAAATTCCTAGTTTGCTGAGTTTTTTTTAAGTCATAAAAAGGTATGGGATTTTTGCATCTTTTTTTTTTTAATTGACAAAATTGTATTTGTTTATGGAGTACAACATGATGTTTTTATGTAGTTATTGCTTGATCTAGTCGTTTGATAGTCATTGTGAAATGACTAAATCAGGCTAATTAACATATGCTTTACTTACATACTTAGCATTTTTTGGTGATAAGACCATTTAAAATCTGCTCTCTTAGCAATTTTCACATAAATATGTTGTTAGTTACAGTAACCATAATGTATAATAGATCTCTTGAACTTCTCCTAACTGAAATTTTGTATCCTTTGACCAACATCTCCCCAATGCCCCCATTCTCCAGCATTACTTTTTTAGATTTAACATATGAACTCATTTATGCAATATTTTGGGTTTTTTTTGTGCCTGGCTTACTTCACTTAACATAATATCCTCCAGGTGCATCCATGTTGTCACAAATGAGGGGACTTCTTTCTGTAAGGCTGAATAATACTCTATTGTGCATATATACCATTATTTTCTTTATCCGCTCATCCACTGATGAACATCTAGGTTAATTCCAGCTATTGTTGCTGCAGTGAACATAGTTCAGGTATTCCTTCGACTTACTGATTTCATATCCTTTAGGTACATACCCAGTAGAGAGATCGCTGGATCAAATAATTGTTCTATTATTAATTTTTTGAGGAAACTCCATACTGTTTTCCATAATAGCCGTACTAAGTTACATTTTCACCAACAGCGTCTGAGGATTCTCTTGTATCTACCTTCCTGGTTAACACTTGTTATCTTTCATCTTGTTGATAAGTCATTGTAATAGGTATGAAGTGCTATCTCATTGTGGTTTCAATCTGCGTTTTCCTGGTGACTAGTGATGCTGAACATTTTAAAAATATACCTGTTGGTACATAAAAAGTCTATAAAAAATAAAGTTGGGGGGTTGGAGTACTGGGGAGATGTTGGTCAAAGAACACAAATTTTCAGTTAGACAAGAGGAGTAAGTTCAAGAGATCTATTGTACATTATGGTGATTATAATTAATAACATTGTATATGTAAAAATTGCTAAGTGAGTAGATTTTAAACGTTCTCACCACCAAGATACGCTAAATATGTAGGGAATTGATGTATGCTTGGTAGCTTGATTCAGTCGTTCCACAATGACTATCAAATGTCTAGATCAAACAATGAGTATATCAAAACATCATGTTGTACTCCATAAATATATACAATTTTTGTCAATTAAAAAAAAGATGTGGAAATCCAATATCTTTTATATACCTGTTTATATGTTGCCTTTTGAGATATGTCTATTCAGATCCTTTGCCCATTTTAATCAGGTTGTTTTCTTGCTACTAAATTGAGTTCCCTATGCATTTTAGGTATTAACTCCCTCATAAGGTGTATGATTGACAGATACTTTGTTCCATTCTCTAGGTTGCCTCTTCACTCTGTTGATTGTTTCCTTTGCTGTGCAGAAGCTTTGTAGTGTGATGAAATTCCTTTGGTCTATTTCTGCTTTCATTGTCTATATCTTTGGGGTCCGATTAAAAAACTCATTGCTCATAGCAATGCAATGGAGTTTTCCCCTTATGTTTTCTTCTACTGGTTTTTCAGTTTCAGGCCTTATGTTTAAGTCTTTAATCTATTTCTGGTTGACTTTTGTATCTGATGTGAGATCAAGATCCAATTTCATTCATTTGCATGTGGGTATCCAGTTTTTTCTGCACTATTTATTGAAGAGACTATTCTTTCCTCATTGTATGTTCTTGGCTTCTTTTTCAAAAATCAATAGACCATAAATGCATGGATTTATTTCTGGGTTTTTTATTGGCTTGTGTGTCTGTTTTTATACCAGCCATGCTGTTTTGATTACTATTGCTTTATAGTATATTTTAAAATCAGGTAGGAAAATTCCTCCAGCTCAATTATTTTTACTCAAGATCACCTTGGCTATTCTTATGCTAGGTTACTGCAGCAGGGACTGATGCAATCTAATCTGTAGTTGAACTCAGTTTGGGTTTTGCTGCGGCGTTTGTTTAATTCAGTTTGTCTCTGGCTTTAAGTGAGTGTGGGATCAGGACTTCCTTTCAGCAGGACCCAGGTCTGAGTGCTGGTGAGAGTATAACAATCTCTCTATGCTTTAGGAACACCTTTCCAGCTTTCAGAACTGGAGGAAGTCTTTCCTGGCTCTACCACCAACCTACAAATGTGTTGGGTTCTGAAGATTTCTCTTTGCTCTCTATTCCTGCTCCCTGATTTCAGAGCCTAGAGACTTCAGTCCTGCTTCATGCCTCTGAGTCTTCTATGGGTGCAGCTATATCTACTACATAGGACTAGTATGCCTTAGAGGGACACCTCATCATATCTAGTCTCAGCCCTTTGCTATAGCTTAAGTGACTTGTTTTGATCCTTTGGGTGCATTCTATGTCCACTGTGTAAGGGAACCCACTGACTTTCTTCTAAATATTGAAATTTACAGGTAAGATTGAAATACAATGCAAAAAAGTGTTGCTAATTCTGCCTCGACTGATGTGGTAGGGTAGGTTGATTACAACAATAGTTTTGATTCTCCATCCCTCCCTATATCTACAACCTTCATAATACAACTTTGTTGCTCTTTTCACAAATAGTTGGAATCTATCTGTCTACTCCTTGAGTCTGGGTTTACCTTGTGTATGAGCTGGCTAGGGCTGCCATGAAAAATACCATAGACTAGGTGGGGGCTTAAACAACAGAAATTTATTTTCTTACAGTTCTGGAGGCTAGAAGTCCAAGATCAAAGTGTTGTCAGGTTTGGTTTCTCCTGAGGTCTCTCTCCTTGATTTGCAGATGACGCCTCATCTCTTTTTGTGTCCTGTTAAAAAAAATTTTCACATACCCAAGGTCTTAAAAATATTATTTTATTCCTAGAAATGTTATGGTTCTGGGTTTTATGTCTAAGTATATAATTCAACTTGAATTAATTTTTGTTTGGGGAAAAAGTATTATGGTTTATTTTTTTCCTATAAAGAATTCAATTGTTTCATCAATAAATATTGATAAAACAACAAAGGCCATGTGTCCTCACAGGGTCCTCTCTCTCTGTGAGTGTGTGTGTGTGTGTGTGTGTGTGTGTGTGTATGTATGTGTGTGTACTTCTGGTATCTCTTCTTCTTTTTATAAGGACAGAGGTTATATTAGCTTAGAGTTCCACCCTTATGGCCTTTTAAAACCTTAGTTACCTCTTTAAAGCACCTATCTCTGAATACAGTGAGGGGGTAGGGCTTCAACTTATGAATCTAAGGGGGGACAAAATTCAAACCATAAAATCTTATAAATTACAGGGGCTATTAGAACATAGTGGAAGTGACAGTGTATCAGCTTTAAACCTCCCCCTCAGCAGATGTTGCACCTTATACTTTCTTTTGGAGTCTGCCATGAGCTAGCCTGTTGAATGTAGAGGTGACACAGGGCTCAGTGACTCCCTTTACCTTAGCCAGCAGCCAACCAACCATGCGACATGTAAGTCTATTTTCGACCAGCCATTACCAGATGGCCTTGTCAGCTGACTGTAGACATAAGATGAGATCACCCAAGCTTTGCCCAGATCAATAGAACTTCCCTGATTACCCATAGACTCATAAGCAATAATAAAAGTGTATTGTTTTAAACCATTGAATATTAGGGGACTTTGTTTCTCAGTAATAGGTAGCTGACACAACTGACAACTACCTACGTTTCCTTTCTGCAAAAGAAGATCATAGTCATAGTTGGCAACAGGACTAAGTGAATTTTGTGTAGTCCTGGCAAAGTCATTCTGAGGCATCCAGTCATCTGATCTGCATGTGATAAGAAGAAAACAGAATTACTTTATTTTTAGCAGCTTGCATTAGATTTCCACTTGGGAAGAAAGTGTTTTTATTTGGAGAAATACAGTAGAAGCCTTCTTATCTGATATAATTAGAAGTAGTAGTTGGCTGGTTAATGTAGCAGAAAAATTAGAGTTTCCTGTTAGCCATGAGCTTTCAGCTTTCTATAGAGAGCATTTAGTATGTTTTGTGGAAGAAATGGAGGGTTTTGGTTATTTTGATAAAGCAGATTTAGTAAATGTTGGTTAGGAGCATTGCTTCTGTAGCTTATAACCCCTCTTTAAGAAATGAGAGGGCCTAGGTGGGTATCCTAAGAAGAAGAGAGAGAACTATTATTATGTATGCAATTCTGAGTTCCGGGTCACAGATGGGGAAATAATGCCCCTCATTCACTCAGTAATGTAAAAGACTTCACTATATTTTTTCCAAACAAACAAACATCTCTTGAATTCCATGTTGGGAACTTGATGAAATTAGGGACTTTGTCATTCATGTTTATCCGTTGTGTATCCCAGTATATCAGTGCTTGGCAGAGACTAGGTACCATCTACTGAGTGAATTTAGAAGTAGAAGGGAACTTACTTATATCATTTGGTTGAAGCATGGTAAAAATTAATCATGTAAAATCTGGCAGCAGAACTTCTTTGAGGAAGAGAACTACTGTTGTAGCACGATAGCTTAATATTCAGACCAGTTGAGCTTGGAAAGTTGTGAGATGTCAAGGAATAGTTTGGAAGGAGACAGTGAATAAGGAGATTGTAAAAACTCATCCTCAGGAGAGATTCGTAATAATTTTGGGGTTACGGCTTGCATGGAGCAAAGGAAGGGGTAGGAGGAGAAAGAGGAGTGAAAACAGAGCCAAGTGAGGTAGTCTGTGGGAAATTCTGTGGCAGGTGGAGAGACTGACTGAATTTTAAAACAGTGAGGTACTTTGCTGCTAGGTTTATGTCTGTGCTGAAACCCCCTTCATGGTAAAGGCTGCCACGCATGTAGCCTGGGTTAAAGGATGAGGATTCTGGGTTAAGTGACAGAGATTAGTGAAAAAATGGGCAGACAGTGAGTTTATCCACAAACTAAATGGTCTCTCCTGAATATTGGGACTCTGAGTAAGAAACGATCCAGCGATGGTGACAACTCTTTCTGGACATCTTGAGAAGCTCCACAGAGATGGAGATTAACACTGAACTTTTCCAAGGCATATGGTATAAGGCTTTGCCAGTTTAATTTGAATTTCAAAGGAGTGGGTGGCTCAGGAAGCTGATATCGGGATGATGAGGACATCATTTTAGATATTAAGAAAGAAGACCCTATCAGGGGACTGGCCAGTGGATGGGCACAAGTTAATAGGAATAAGCACATCTTCTGGCAAAGGGAACTTTTTACCTCCACACCCTACTTCTCACTAATATAACCGAGTAAGTCATAGGGAGACACTCTGCCTTTAAATTACACTCGAGATCCATTTTGTGACTCTAAGTATATGTTTAAAAGAACTGCATATATTTGTTTCTATGTTTGGAGGTCGTGATTGTAGCACCCTTAATTGAGAAAGCTCATGTGAACATTGTTCTCTTTTATCTCTCCCATACTGAGATTTAGATAATGATAATTTTCAAACAATTATTTCTCAGCATGTTTTATGGCCAGCATTGCACAATTATAATATTTTTATGTTAGAAAATGTCTCCTTTTCCCACTTGAGTGTTAACCAATTTTCTTTCAATGTGAGTTTTGTAACCGCAGTATAATTTAGTCACTTAATTACCCTGGAGAGAGGAAGGAGAAAGGTAAGCCTACTTTGGACACGTATGAAAGAAGTTTAGTTGTTGAAGGACCTGGTTATAAAAGTTTGAAGCATGGACATCATACTGGAACAGGATCCCTAAGGTAAAACTTGTTTATGTCTTATCCCCATAGTTCCATCTTTGGTGTTTGTTTCTTGCCATAGGTGACTGCCTATCTTCAGGTGTTTTCTGATGAAGAAAGCTAAAAATCCCTGATAAATGCCAGGCCTATACCTCTCTCCACCCCCAGATGTTGGGGCTGTACCTTTAATGTGGAGACTTGGGTACCTGGAAGAAAATCAAAAGTTCCTGATCATTGGAAGATAGTATGGTACTCAAATTCTAGACCTCAATACATTGGGGGTTAAATTCCGATTTCCCCACTTCTTAATTTCCCTCTAATCATTAGTTGTTATCTAACCTCTTTGAGCTTTAACTCTCACATCTTTAAAATGATAATCAACCATACATTTATCAAGGAATTGGTTTTCTTTTAAAAAACAAACAAACAAACAAACAAACAGTTTCCTGTGTTCCACTCTAGAGATTCTGATTTAATTGGCTTAGGCTGCAGTCTAGACATTGAAATTTTTTTAAATCTTCCCAAGTGATTCTAACATGCAACAGAGAAATGGCAGGGAGGAGAGTAAAAAGGAAAGAGGGAGAGAGGGGAAGGGAGAGGGAGTGTGCTACCCATTAACTGTGTGTCTTTTAGGGCAAGTTACTTAACCTTCCTACTGTAGTGTGAATGTGTCCTGCAAAAGTTCATTTGTTGGAAACTTAATCATATTTTTAACAGTATTAAGAGGTGGGGCCTTTAGAAGGTGAGGGCCTTCAGGCCATGAGGGCTTTACTCTCATGAGTGGCTTAATGTCATTACCACCAGAGTAGGTTAATGATTTTGGGAGTGAGTTCCTAACAAAAGGGTAAGTCTGGCTGCTGTTTTGTCACTGTGTTGAATGCTTGCTTCTGCCTTCCACTTTCTACTTTACACCCTTCTGCCATAAGGTGAACCTTACCAGATGCAGATGCCATGTCCTTGGACTTCCCATCCTCTAGACCCATAAACCAACTACACTTGTTCTTCATAAATTTTCTAGCCTGTAATATTCTGCTATAGCAGCAGAAAATAGACTAAGACACTCCCTCTTCTTCCATTCCTTTATCTGTAAAATGGGGATAATAATAGAACCTACTTAACAGATTTTTATAAGTATTAAATTACCGTATTTATAATACTTATATGCAGGACTAATTTTAAATTGTATTAATAAATGGTATTTTACATATTTATTGGGTATCTTTTACGCATATAGAATGTGTAATGATCAAGCCAGGGTATTTCGGATATTCATAACCTTGAGTATTTATCATGTATATGCATTGGCAACATTTCAAGTCTTCTTCCACCTACTTTGAAATATGCAATATACAGTTGCTAACAATGGTCACCCTAGTCAGCTATCAAATATTAGAACTTATTTCTTCTATCCAACTCTTGGTTTGTACCTATTCACCAATCTCTCTTCATTTCCCCCTCCCATTTTCACATACTTCCCACTCTGGTATCTATTATTTTACCTTCTATCTCTATGAGATCAAATTTTTTAGCTCTCACATGTGAGTGAGAACATGTAGTATTTGTCATTCTGGAAGGACTAGTTAAGTGTTTACTGTTGCTATTAATGATTAAAATTATCGTAAACAGATCGTATACCCCCTTTCAGTAGTTTGGTATAGCAAATGGGATTAAATTTATCTTTTTTCTAAAACATTTTATTGAAGTAAAACATGCACTCAGAAACGTACACAAATCATAATTGTACTGCTTGACAAATATTCACAGATGAACCCACAACTCGTATATGGAAAACATTCCCTAGATTTCCATGTTCCTTCTCCATCATCTTCTTCAGAGATCACCGTTATTTTGACTTGTGCCACCATTCGTTAGCTTTTCCTATTTTGGATTTTTGATAAATGGAATCACATTTCATGCACGCATTTGTTTTTGTCTTCTTTTGTTCAACATTTTATCTACAGTATTCATCTGTAATTGTGTGTCTAACAAAAGTTTGCTCATTCTAATTGCTATGTAATATTCCATCTTATGACTATTACAATATGTTTATTTATTTATTATACTGCTGGACAATTGGGTAAGCTCCAGTTTGGGGCTATTGTGAAAAATGCTTCTGTAAATATTATTTATTTCTTTTTTTGAGAAAGGCTCTTGCTTTGTTGCCCTGGCTGAAATGCAGTGGCATGATCACAGCTCAGTGCAATCTCAATGACGTGGGCTCAAGCAATCCTCCCACTTCAGCTTCCTGAGTACATGGGGCCACAGGCACATGACACTACACCTGGCTAATTTTTAAATTTTTATAGACATAGGGTCTCACTATGTTGCTCAGGCAGGTCTTGAACTCCTGACCTCAAACAGTCCTCCCACGTCAGCCTCCCAAAGTGCCGGGATTACAGGCATGACCCACCACACCTGGTCTGTACATATTCTTATACAGATCTTTATCTCTATTATATTTATTTCAGTAAAGTCTACTTTGTTTGATATTAGTGTAATGACATTGGGTCTGCTATATCCTTGGGTATCTCTTACCATCCTTTTACTTTCAACTTTTTAATATTTTTATATTAATGTTCTGTGTCATATAAACAGCAGATAGCTGGTTATTTTTATCCAGGTTGAAAATCTCTTTTAATTGGATTACTTAGTCCATTAACATTTCATGCTAGTTACTGAAATATTTATGGTAAAATGTGTCATCACACTTTCGTTTGTATTTTCTTTTGGATTAATAAATTATTTTTTATTCCATTTTGGCTAGTTTTGTCATGTTCGTATACATTCTCTTATTTTCCTCTTAGGGGTTTCAATGGATATTACAATATGCATCATTGACTTATTAAGGTCTACTTGATGCAACCATTTTTTCCTATTTCCCAGACAAAGATAGAATGTTACAGGAGTTAACTTTTATTTAACATCTCCTATTTTTTATGTCATCATTGTTATATATTTTAATTCTAAAAATATAGTGAACACTACAAGACAAATTGTGGATGTTTTAGTGGTCAATATTCATTTAGATTTACTTACATATGTGTCCTTTCCATTGCCTTTATTCCTTACTGTACTGCTTTTTTTCCCTCTAGGATCACTGTTTCTGTTTTTATTTTTACTTAAAGAACCTCCTTTAATCTTTTCTCTAGTACCAGTCTGCTGTAATTAAATATTTTAGTTTTTATTTATGTAACATTGTATTTATTCTACCTTTATTTTCATGTCGTGTATAGAACTTGAGGTTGAGAGTTATCTTCTATCAGCCTTTTAAGAATATAATTGCCCTGACTTCTAGTTTCTGTCATTTTATTTTTATTTTATTTATTTATTTTTTTTGAGACGGAGTCTGGCTCTGTCGCCCAGGCTGGAGTGCAGTGGCCGGATCTCGGCTCACTACAAGCTCCGCCTCCCAGGTTCACCCCATTCTCCTGCCTCAGCCTCCCGAGTAGCTGGGACTACAGGCGCCCGCCACCTCGCCCGGCTAGTTTTTTTGTATTTTTTAGTAGAGACGGGGTTTCACCGTGTTAGCCAGGATGGTCTCGATCTCCTGACCTCATGATCCGCCCGTCTGGGCCTCCCAAAGCGGTGGGATTACATGCTTGAGCCACCGTGCCCGGCCGTTTCTGTCATTTTTTTTTTTTTTTTTTTTTTTTTTTGAGACGGAATCTCGCTCTGTCGCCCAGGCTGGAGGTTTCTGTCATTTTAATTGAGAAATCTGCTGTTAGTCTTATTGATATCCCTTGGAAAATAATGTAACCCTTTCTCTCTTCTGGCTGCTCTTTGCTGATTTTTTTTTTCTGTGTCTTTGGCCTGCAACAACGTACCCAGATATTTTATTTTGTATTCATGTTCTCTCAGTATTTATAGAGCTTCTTAAATCTGTGGATTGATCTTCCATCAGTTTTGGAAAAATTCCAGTCCTTATCTCTTTAAGTATTTCTTTTCTGTCTTTTCTGTTTTCTCTTTTTGAGATTCTTATTGCACATTCATTAAACTTTGCTATCATATCCCTTAGGTCACACCCTTATCTGGTTTTCATTCCTCCCCCTCTCTCCATGCCTCAATCTGGATATGTTCTACTTAGTTATCTTTTATTTCATTAATCTTTGCTCTTTCTTATCTTCTCTTAAAATCATTACTGAATTCTAGATTTGAGTAACGATGTTTTTCAATTTTAAAATTTCCATTTGCTTTTTTCTTTGGGGTTCTAATCCTATAATAAATTCACTATCTCTTTCTCTGTTTTTGGAAATAATAATAATGGTTATTTTAAAGTCCGTGTACGATAACTAAATATCTGGATTATTTCCAGGCTAGTTTCTATTGTCTGTGTTTTCTTAGGGTTTTTAATCATTCTGTTCTGTTTCCCAGGATACCTGATAATTTTTTTTTTTATTTTTTGTAGAATGCTGGATATTTTGTATGAAAGATAGTAGAGGGTCTGGACAATATTATCTTGCTCTACAAGGGATTTATTTTATTTTCTGGCAGGCAGAAAGAGTATGAGCAGATTACCTTGCTTTAGCGGAGGCTAGGTTTCAGTTTTTGTAAGTATTGGCTGTATTTCCAGCTTGTACATAGTCCTAAAGTATAACCCCTAATCCTAGGGCAATGCCCATTGACATTTCAACTCAAAGTCTGCCCTCCGCACCACCACCCTCCCCCGCTTCTCCGTAACCAGCGTCCATTATCTTTGGTGTCCTTTGACCTCCAAAGTTTATCTCTGCAAATCTAGCTTTTTAGCTTCTTGGCCCATGCTTTCTTCCTGTGTTCTCAGCATTTTGCTTGATGAGTATGTACATCGCCGAAGCTTCCAAATCGCTTGGGAGAGAATTGTATGTAGAATTTCAGGCTCACTTCTCAGAAATTCTCTTTCTTTTCTCTGAAATCCTAGACCTTCATGTTCTGGATGCTTTGGGAGTCTTGAAGTTCATTGCTAAGACAGCTGCAAGTTCCAGGTTGCTGATTTCTATTTGGCCTCAATGCCACGCAGTATGACTTGGCAAATGCCTCAAAGGGAAACACACTGGATAATAATACAGGGCTCACCTCAGTAGTGTCCTTATCATTCATGATCTTGCCTTATCCACTTCTGGCTGCCTTGGTTGCCCTTCAATGGTTCCAAGCTGCCTTAAGTTTTTTTCACCCAGATTTTATAGTTATTATTGGCAGAAGATTTAGTGTGATATAAGCCACTGTCCTAGGCAGAAATAGAAGTTAGGTCACATTCCCTTTATTATCTAAATTAAATATCTCTGAAAACTTATACTGTGAGAATATCTTTCTTCCTGTCCTGAGTCTATTCTCCTATGGTAATTTCTCATAATACAGGGTTGATTCTGCTGTTCAAGGAGGCAGGTCTGCTTACCACAATTATAGAGAGAAAAAGTAAAACAAAAACCTTCCTCAGCTGAGGAATAATGTTGTTTTTGGCTTTGGTAGTTTTTATTTTCAGATGGTTGCTCTTGAAACACAGGTTCTCCGGCTGTGCTGGTGTAATTCATAAACTCTTGCATAAAATCAGCCATGACCTGGGGTTATACTACTGCCAAACCCAGTTACCCAGTTTCTTTTCCCATTTGCACAAACTATTGTTTAAATAGGTGGTGTCTTTAGGTGCAGGCCCTAGGTTTCTGAAGCTCTTTAATACATAGATCTCACAATTTAGCTGTACGTATAGAGATACACACACACAGGCACCCCCGTCCCCTCCCCCAAAACACACACACTCTTCTCTCTCACTTCCCACCTCTCTTACAATTATTTTCTTTCTTTTTTTTTTTTGAGAGGGAGTCTCGCTCTGTCGCCCAGGCTGGAGTGCAGTGGCCGGATCTCGGCTCACTGCAAGCTCCGCCTCCCGGGTTTACGCCATTCTCCTGCCTCAGCCTCCCAAGTAGCTGGGACTGCAGGTGCCCGCCACCACGCCTGGCTAATTTTTTTGTATTTGTTGTAGAGACGGGGTTTCACCGTGTTAGCCAGGATGGTCTCGATCTCCTGACCTCGTGATCCGCCCGTCTCGGCCTCCCAAAGTGCTGGGATTACGGGCGTGAGCCACCACACCCGGCCTGCAATTATTTTCTTAAGGTAAACCACAGTAGCGGGATAGCTGGATCTGTTATAGAAGGATTTCCATCCTCAACCACACAAAGAACAAAGCAACTCTGTTCTTTCAGGCCCAAGACCAACTCTGACCTATTTTGCAGTGAGTGACATCTTTCTAGAGAAATATTCCAACTCATTACATAACCTATTTAAGTGTGTTACTTCCCCCTTATGGTTGAAGCAAACAGCTAAGCTGTTCTACATTGTGCTTCCTCCACTGCCCACCCCACCGACATAACACTCTATCTTGGACACCTATGTTAAAATATCATATAAGGATGGTGCAAAGTCTTTGCTTTTTTTGGCCATTAAAAGTTACGGTGAAAACCGCAATTATGTTTGCACTAACCACATACATCGATCTACTGTATTCTTGTGTGAGATTTGCACAATTATCAAACAGTTGACCTTAGTTTTCATTCTATCCCTATCCACTTGGAAAAGCAAGTGTGTTTCTGTCTTAGCTCTAGCAGTTTGTTTGACCATAAGAAATACATGTCTCTACCACCCAACCCTGGTTGGAAATTTGAAGTTCTAGCACTAAGAATAAACTCATAGGAGAGATAGTGCCATAAGGTGGGGGAAAGTACTGGATTTGAAGTCAGGAGATATTTGGTTGATTTTCCAGGTTTAAATAATTACTAGTTAACATACCCAAAGGATGACCTTGGACTCGAATTACTGAAGACCTGGTTACACAGTCTGCACAGTGAGGATGGTCTGCTAACCTCACTGCACTTATGTGAAAACCTAATATATAGGTCTGAAACATAAGAGTTGGTAATAGAAACTGAGAAGTGAACAAACTAATTACATCAGGCTGGTCTTCATCTGCAGAGCTGTTAATCTGGTAGGCATCAATATGATCGTTAGGAAGAAGCCCAATTCTTGGAGCCAGAAGGCCTCTGTTCTAGCTATGAAACTAGGTAGCTAGATGATGTTGGTGTCTCTCTGAGCTTTTATTTCCTCATCTGTAAATTTCTGATAATAATACCTGCCTCAAAGAGCTGTCATAAAGATCAAAATGACATGCCTGTAATCCCAGCCCTTTGGGAGGCCAAGGCGGGCGGATCATGAGGTCAAGAAATCGAGACCATCCTGGCCAAGATGGTGAAACCCCACCTCTACTAAAAACACAAAAATTAGCTGAGAGTGGTGGAGTGCACCTGTAGTCCCAGGTACTTGGGAGGCTGAGGCAGGAGAATCACTTGAACCGGGGAGGTAGAGATTGCAGTGAGCCGAGATTGCACCACTGCACTCCAGCCTGGTGACAGAGTGAGACGCCGTCTAAAAATAAAAATAAAATTAAAAATAAATTAAAAGAATTAAAAATGAAATAGAATCTGAGAAGGTGTTTTGTAAACTCTAAAATTACATTACAGATGGAAGAGATCATCCACATCCCCTCACTGTATTCATAGAGAATGCCATAGAGAGAATAGGACCAAACTTGGTGAAAGGTCTTAAATTTCATTTTGATACCATGGTATAATTTCACAGGAAATCTTACCAGATTTTAAAGAAATACAATAAAATTCCTCATGCTCATAATTTTGCATTAGATTAGAATAATCATTTCAAGAGACATTTTTCATGTTTCGGGGAAGTCTTGGGGTTCTTACAATGAATGAGATGGTTTCCTGTTTTTTGTTCCCTCGCCTCAAAAAATATTGACAATTATAGCTATTTCCTGCTATGAAATGATATTGAGAGTCTAGACAGACTCTGATAAAGCTGTGTTAGTCATAATAATAGCAACATGTCTGGATTCTTATTATGTGTCAAGCATCGCTCTAAAAACTTTATAGGGATTCATTTAATCCTCACCACCATGTAAAAAGTACTATTGTCCTTTTAAGATGAGAAAACTGAGGCATCAAGAGGTTGAGTTGCCCAAATTCTGAGTATCTGATGGTGCTGGAACTAGTGTTTAAAGACCCATAGATTAATTCAGAGTCTGTGTTTTTACAAACAGGACAACTGAGCTTGATTGAACAGAAGCATATACAAGGACTATTATAAGGGTGTGAGGTAGCTCATTGAAACCAAGGGGAAGAAAGTAGGTAGACCTTAAGGAAAGGAATTAGAAACTGGAAACCCATTAAATCAGTCAGCCAACATGTCTGATTCTCAATCTCTCTCTCATTTCCCTTATCATCACTTCTTTTGGTAGGCTTACATCCTTCTCTCTCATTCTGTAAACCATCTAACTCAATTTTGATATCTATGAAATACGATATGGCTGTCTCACAATTTTAGGTATTGTCATTACCATTCCAGCAACACTTAGAGAATTACTTATAGCTACAGTCCCAGTTTTAAATATCTGAGAGAGATACCTACTTGGTCTAGTTTGCTGTCTACCCATTGTCAGTCACCCTGAAGGATAGAGATGGGAGTGGAGTCTCACAGTATAAGTATCATTCCTGGAGACCTCATCATACATAGAGGTGGTGTGTGGCAGTGGTGCTGGTCCAAGAGAAGGAAGCAATAGTGCATTGGCTGGCAGGCACCTCCCTCAACACAAGATATCCATTCAATGGGATTTTTAGTGGCAACATTTTTTAAATGATTGACTTATTGTGTATAGTTCTGTGAATTGTAATAGATACATAGATTTGTGTCACAGTTAAGGTACAGAGTAGCTTCTCCCCCCAAAAAAATCCTCTTATGCTATCCCTTTGCAGTCACATCCCATTCCTCAATTCCCAGCAACCACTGATTTGTTCTTCATCTTCATAATTACAATGAAGGCTTTCTTGAGTGATTCCTGGGTCCCCTGTGTCTGGGTAGAGGTTCTTGGCCAAGATGTGGCTGAAAATCTTCTTACAGGTTCAGTCTTGGTGTATGTCAACATACTCTTTCATGTGTTTCCCAAATGTCAGTTCATGAAAATTCAGGAAATACAGTCATGACTTAACTATCCCCACCTTTGACATGCTTGAAATATAGGAAAGGCAGTGTTACTGGTTAAGTGTTTAGAAATTCATTCATTCAGTCAATATTTATTGCATTGTGAGCCTATTATGTGCTTGATAATGTTCAAGGGGGAGGAAACAGTATCACAAATGAAATCCCTGTCCTGGAAGCTTACATTATAGAGGACTCACAGTCTAAATTGGAAAAATTATAGAACAAACATCAAGTCATGTATGTCACACAGAAAGTAAAGTTTCCATGTTACTGAATGGTCTCCTGTGGGTTTCCTCTTGGGTCATCTTCCCCAGGGCCTCAGTTCTTTTTTTTTTTTGTTGTTGTTGTTGTTTTTGAGACAGAGTTTCACTCTTGTTGCCCAGGCTGGAGTGCAATGGTGCCATCTCGACTCACTACGACTTCTGCCTACTGGGTTCAAGGGATTCTCCTGCCTCAGTCTCCCGAGAAGCTGGGATTACAGGCACGTGCCACCACGCCTGGCTAATTTTGTATTTTTAGTAGAGACGGGGTTTCTCCATGTTGATCATGCTGGTCTCAAACTCCTGACCTCAGGTGATCCGCCCGCCTCAGCCTCCCAAAGTGCTAGGATTACAGGCGTGACTCCCAGCCTCAGTTCTTGGTATTGTGTTTATTCCTTCCAAAATTCAAGGTGGGTACTCAACATTTCACTCAGATCCCTGGCTTATGATAAAGAAAAACTGTCCCAAATCTGGTTTGACACAGAAGTTTTTTCATGCTGTAATTCATAACGTCCTACTAGGAAGGAAATTAAGATTCGTGATAAAATGTTTAAGCAGTTTTACATTAAACTTTAATGAGATTACGACCTCTTCTGGGAAACTACCTACCCACCTACTTAGCGGACTGTCAGTCAAGGGTCTAATGATCTTCTTAACCAGGCATTCTTTTCACATGTATTCAGTCTAACAGTGATTATTTCATACTTCTCTTTTCCCAGAAAATGTCCCTTCCAAGGTCAGCGAAGTCTCTTGCCTTTGTCACAAATTTAAAATACAGTGTTGATTCATGCTCATAATTAAATTATCTGATAGGATGTTAAATTTTTTTTCTTGAAATCTGCTCATTCTCAGAGCCTTTTATCAAAAAGAAAAGAGATGAGATACAGACTATAGTTATGCGAGTCGTTACCATCGGGAAAAAGTGGTGAAGGATATATGGGATTTCTCTGTATTTCTTACAACTGCTTGTGAATCTACAATTAACTCAACAAATTTTTAAAAAGAAAAGAAATCTCGTCTTTGCTTTGTTCTTCTGCATCCATTTTCTCTGTACTTCCATGGCATTTTTCTTAGCTGCCCAGAGAGACTCTTCCACTTTCCATTAGGACCTTTCTTCCTGTTGGTCCTCCTCCTCCTTCCTATCTCTGGGATATTCTCTTATATATTGTAACTATGTTATATACTCATCTCTATGCTTGTATTATCCCATTATTATGCTTTGGGGCCATAAAAGATCAAAGCTGTGCTTTGTGCCTCTTTATCTCTTGATATGGTTTGTCTGTGTCCCCACTCAAATTCCATCTTGAGTTGTAGCTCCCATAATTCCCATGTGTGACAGGAGGTACCCAGTGGGAGGTAATTGAATCATGGGGGCAGGCTTTTCCAGTGCTGTTCTTGTGATAGTGAATATGTCTCACGAGATCTGATGGTTTTATAAAGGGCAGTTCCCCTGCACATGCTCTCTTGCCTGCTGCCATGTAAGATGTGCCTTTGTTCCTCCTCCACTTTCCACCGTGATTGTGAGGCCTCCCCAGCCATGTGGAACTGTGAGTTCATTAAACTTCTTTCCTTTATAAATTACCCAGTCTTGGGTATGTCTTTATTAGCAACATGAGAGCAGACTAAAATGTCTTTTCAAAACAGAGGGGAATTGGGGATGGTTAATGGGTATGAAAAAAAGAATAAGATCTAATATTTGATAGGACAACAGAGTAACTATAATAGTAATTTAATTGTACATTTAAAAATAAAGAAACTGGCCAAGCGCAGTGGCTCACACCTGTAATCCCAGCACTTTGGGAGGCTGAGGCAGGCGGATCACAAGGTCAAGAGATCAAGACCATCCTGACCAACATGGTGAAACCCTGTCTCTATAAAAAATACACACACATACGCACACACACACACACACACACACACACACAATCGCTGGGTGTGGTGACATGCGCCTGCAGTCCCAGCTACTCAGGAGGCTGAGGCAGAAGAATCGCTTGAATCCGGGAGGCAGAGGTCGCAGTGAGCTGAGATCACACCACTGTACTCCAGCCTGGCAACACAGCGAGACTCCGTCTCAATACAAATAAAGAACCTAATTGGATTGTTTGTAACGGAAATGATAAATGCTTGAGGATGTGATTATTACACATTGTATGCTTGTATCAAAATCTCCTCTATACCCCATAAGTATATACACCTACTATGTACCCCCCAAAATTAAAAATAAACCCAAAAAAGGAGGTGCTCATGAAATATTAGTTGAATTGAATTAAACTTTTAAATACCAAACACCCATGATGTCTGTACCTCTAAGCTAATATCTAAGGAAGGGGAATGAGGTGGGCCTGGAGCATCCCTTGGTTGCTTTTTGATGAGGAGAGTGGATTAGTGCTTCTTAGTCTTGACCATATGTTGAATTCCGTTGGTGGCTTTTAAGAAATACCAATGTCAGCCAGGCATGGTAGCTCACACCTGTAATCCCAGCACTTTGGGAGTCTGAGGCGGGCGGATCATGAGGTCAAGAGATGGAGACCATCCTGGCCAACATGGTGAAACCTGTCTCTACTAAAAATACAAACATTAGCTGGGTGTGGTGCTGCGCGCCTGTAATCCCAGCTACTCGGGAGGCTGAGGCAGGACAATCGCTTGAACCCGGGAGGTGGAGGTTGCAGTAAGCTGAGATCACGTCACTGCATTCTAGCCTGGTAATGGAATGAGACACGGTCTCAAAAAAAAAAAAAAAAAATACCAATGTCCAGGCCCCACCCCCAGCAGTTCTAATTTAATCCACTGAAGGTGGGGCACAGGTGTTAGTATTTTTATAAATTCCCTGGTTTAGTCTAGTGTGCAGGCAGGTTTGGGAACTACTGGTCTAGAGCAATAATTTCCAAAGTTGTTTTTCTTTTTCTTCCCTATATGTTTGAGTGAGAAAACACACTTCCAATCACTAAAGGTGACTGGCCACAGTAAGGCTTTTCATCCACCAGTAGCAGGTGGGAGTAGCTAAGAAACAGGTGGGTAGTTTAAAAAAAAAAAAAAAAAACTCCCTAGGGATTCCAATATAGCCTCCTAGGAAGGTGCTCATTTACTTCCTGACTACGTCCCGTACTACTGTGAGTGTTTCTGAAACACTTATTTATTTATTCCACAAGTACTGACCGATCTCCTCGCTTTACAATGGGCACCACTGTGTAGTGGTTAGAAGCACAGACTCTCATGTCAGTGTATGGGTTCGAATCCTGTCTCTACCACTTAGTAGCAGAGTGAGCCTGTTACTGCAGTTCCCTATGCCTCAGTTTCCTCATTTGTAAACTGTAACAGTAATAAAATCCATCTTGTACGATACTCATGAGAATTCAATGACAATTCACGGAAGTCCCTTGGAATGCTGGGACGTGATCCGTTGGTACATAAATTGAAGTCGCTGTTCCTTTGTCATGAGGTGAAGGGTGGGAACATGTGGGATGCTGTGGAAACGACATCCAGCCTGTTTCATTCTTCATAAGCGTGGCACAGTGTTAAATTTTTCAGAGCGCTGTGCCTCTGTGCAGTCAACTTGGATTTTTCTATCTGAATTTATTGAGAGTGTAGAATCACAGAAGGTGATTAACATAAATTTCAACCTCTATTTCTGCCTGTTGTTGCCTCATAAGTTGTATGGAAGCTTGTTTTTCTTTAATACCCACTCAAACTGCTTGGTTTTCAATCCCAGCTATGCTATTCATGGGGTTGGCTCTGGCTCTGTGAATCTCAATTTTCCTATCTATAAAATGAGTATAATGATAGTATCTATTGCAAAGGTTGTTTGTAGGACTAAATGAATTAATAAATATAAGTACTTTTTTTTTTTTTGAGATGGAGTCTTGCTCTGTTGCCCAGGCTGGAGTACAGTGGCACGATCTCGGCTCACTGCAACCTCTATCTCCCAGGTTCAAGCAATTCTCCTACCTCAGCCTCTCAAGTAGCTGGGATTACAGTTGTGCACCACCACACCTGGCTAATTTTTGTATTTTTTTTTTTTTTTTTTTTTTTTTAGTAGAGATGGGGTTTCACCATGTTGTCTAGGATGGTCTCAAACTCCTGACCTCATGATCTGCCCACCTCGGCCCACCTTGGCCTCCCAAAGTGCTAGGATTACAGGTGTGAGCCACCACCCCCGGCCCAGAGTGATTTTTCCAAAATGCTAAGCTACTGCCAGGCCACTTGCTTAGGGTCCCTCAGTGGCTCACCATTGTTCTTAGGCCAGAGTCAGATCCCAACCATGGCCCTGAATGCATGTTCCAGCACTATGTTGTGCTCCAGGCAAGAGTGCAGCATGTGCAAAGGCTTCTAACAACCTTTCCAGCACCTTCATTCTCTTCTCTTCTTCTCTCCTAGCTCCAGCCACACCAGGTTACGCTGTTGCTCCTGACTTACAGCCTTGGCATATGCCATAGTCTTTGCCTGGAACCCATTTTTCATTCTCCACCCCACTTGTTAACCAGTTCTCATCTGTTAGTGTTTAGTTTAAATGCTACTTCCTCAAGAAAACCTCTGAGTGTCTGGATTAGAGTGAGTTCCCCTGATACTCACATGCAAAGTGCCCTGTAGTTATCCTTTGAAGCGTTTGTCATGATTGTAATTGCGTAGCTAACTGTATAATACTATGTTTGATCTCCTTCACCAGCATGAAAACCTTATAAAACCAGACACTATGTCCTCCTTATTCCTCACATGTTAATTTCCAGCCCCTTGTGCAGAGTAGGTGTTAGATAAATGTTTGTTGAATGAATATGTAAAGTTCAGGGGCAGATTTAATTTTTCTCCCCTACAAGAGGCTGTGATCTAATTGGTAAGTTGTATTCTCTTAAAGCAGGATTCCAAAAGTACCCACTATTTAAGCAGGCTTAATCCCATTTCCATATATATTTTGGGGGAAATCCCATTAAATGATGCCATGCATCTTGGTCACTAAACGTGCTCATCATTAACCAGTTTTGAAAAACAGACTGTGTGCATTGGCCATTCCAGCTGAATCCCTGCTTCAGGCAAGTTTCTCCAATACGATTATCTTGCTTTAATATGTACGCAATCTGCCTCTAACAAATTGCTTTAATAATCGCCATCTCCAGCAGAACAAACCTGTAGAGGAGGCATTGCATTTTTCCTTGGCTAGAGACATAAAATAGACAAATGCCATGATTGGAAGAGGTAGAAATTGGGTGACACTGGCTGTTCTTTCTTTCCAGAGTTTGCCTTTGTTGAATCCTTTCCTCTTTTTAGGTGACAAAATTCATTTCTTTTGTATCCCAATTCTTGAAACACCTGGTAGTAGCCTTGGCCTCCAGAATACATAGGCACAATGAGCTCATTTATCTCCCCTTCCAACTCTCCCCCTCATCATTGTTGCAGTCACGCTTCGGTGCTCTGACTGCCAAGTGCAGATTCATCAATGACTATAAGTAGGGGTGCTAATGTCCACATCATTCACTCCATTGTGATGGTTGAAAAATGCCTTTAGCTTGGGAGTCATCATTCTGGGTGGATGCTCAGTGGAACCAACCCACGATTCTTTGTCATTTCTGGTCAAATTTCAAAAGAGAGGCTTCAGGTGGACCTGGTGGGATAAAAACAGACAGATCGGGAAAGTTGAATGGCAGAACCCCTCAATGCTTGTAAAACTCAGGAATAAGAAAGGGAGACAGAAGAAAAAAAATAGCAAGCTATATATATTTTTAAATCCCTGATAGTTAGAGGACTATGGTGCCATAAGGTACTGGAATACGTAGCCTTCAAAGAGAGCACCAGGAGTAGATAATGCCAGCTTTGTTCAGCCTCAGTCACATCTAGAAAGTTTGCTCGTCTTGGCCACTGGAGTTTTGAAAATGAACTGTGAATGTGCCTTCTTAGAGGGAGGCGGGGATATCTGATATTTGCGTTTCTTACTGAGGATTAAACAGTCACAAAAATAACATATTTGAGGAACACTTATTAGACACCATGAGCTAAGTGCGTTTGACATCATTATCACCTGCAGTTCTCAGATCGGTTCCATGAGGAAGGCTTTATTATCAACTGCGTTTTACAGAAAAGGAGTCTAAGGCTTAGACTGGTTCAGGACCTTTTCCATGGACACATTCTAGTGAGCGGGAGTGGCAACTTTTTGATCCATGTATGAGAAGCTTTAAATCCACGCTAGTAAGCACTGTTGCTTGCCTTAGGAAAGAATTATAAAGATGCCAACTATTAAATCAATCTCGTCTATTCAGGGAAGGACCACGTTCTGACCTCCACAATCCGCTTTCTCTAAAGAAAGCTACAGCTGGGAGATAAAAGAACCTCCTTCCCTAGAGTAATATCCTGTTGTCTATTAGCTAAAAGAATGGAGCCAGAGGGATGGTACCCGGAGCTAAAAACCTCTTCAGTTCCTCGTGAACTGCAGAACTTGTTAAATCACAAGCTGAGGGTAGCTTTCTCTCTCTGGAATTCAAGGTTGGGATCATGAGCGATAGGAATGAGTAAAAGTCAACAGCCTCTCTTATGGAACTGATTATTGGAAGTTTTCTTCTTCTTCTTAACACTGTTGATATAATGCAAAACTCTCTCTCAAAGAGTCTCTCGGTAAATATAAGCTGGCTCTTTCCATCTAAGTGGATTCATTTTAAAAATACTATAGAACTGACTCTGCATGGTCCTAGACCCTCTGATGACAAACTGACCATTAGCTAAAACTGCTGGGAGAAAAGGAAGCCTGGACTGTGTTTTATGTTAAATTAGCCACCAGAGGGACTGAGCATGAAATTCAAGCCAAGTGCATTGCCAAACGTAGAGGTAAATCACTCAAATATGTACGCCCTTAATGAAAATCAGTTTTCTTAACTTGGGCTTCCTTCAAAGACCGAAAACATAAAACATACTTTTTAAAAGTATTTGCTATTCTTTAATCACTAGACAATTCACTTAAACGTAAAGCCTTTAGGAGTTTACAAAGGGAAAATACTGGTCCCTTATGAGTAGCAAGGCCTCGCACATGGTCTGAAATAACATCACTGTGGGTGACAGATAACTGCCTAATGCATAAAGAGAATTTATTGGTTCACACACTGAAATAGTCAAGGGCTAGATTGAGTTCCCAGTGTAATGTGATTCTGGGCTGAAGTGAAGTAATCAGACCCAATCTCTCTCCATCTCTCTTCTCTGTTTTTCTCTGTGTTGACTCTAATAAGTCTGCCAGAAAAGACAACTATGTGATCTTGTGGTATGCTTTTCAAAGTCCTGAGATTGCAACCCATTAGTCCTAATTGTACCATGTTCCCAGACCTGAACTAATAGTAGCCAGATAGACACGATGGCCAGGCTTATATCACATGCTCACTCCTGGAGCTATGTTCTCTGAAGACTATGGACAGAGTGAGAAGGAGAGAGTGTATGCCTAGAAAAAAAATAAAGTACTATTTCCAGAAGAGAGGAAGTGAATACTAGGTGGTAAAAATGAATAAAACATCAACAAAAAAGTCCATTCGAACAGGGTAAGAGAGGGATATGCTTAGAAATAATGGGAGGTTTGGATCTGAAGAGACCATCCAGGAATTTTGGCCTCCACCCAGGAATGTCTCATGTATGTAGACAGGGAATCCTGAAGAATTCATGTATGAAAATCTATTAGAACTAATCAGTGAGTTCAGCAAGGTTGCAGGATATAAGAACAATATACAAAAACCAATTGTGTTTCCATATGCTAGCAATGAACAATCCAAAAGGAAATGAAGAAAACAATTCCATTTACAAAAGCATCAAAAAGAATATTAAAAAAAAAATTCAGGGTTAAATTTAATAAGGGAAGTACAAAACTTACACTGTGAAAACTACAAAACATCATTGAAATAAAAAAGACCTAAATAAATAGAAATATATCTCATGTTCAAGGACTGGGAGACTTAATATTAAGATAACAATATTTCCTAACTGATCTACATGTTCTGAGCAATCCTAAAATCCCAGCATAATTTGACAAACTCCTCCTAAAATTGATAGGAAACTGCAAGGGACCCAGAATAGCCAAAAAAGTTCTTGAGGAAAAAAGACTTGAAAGACTCACGCTTCCTCATTTTAAAATTTATTACAAAGCTACAGTAATCAAGGCAGTGTGGTATTGGCATAAGGATAGATATATAGATCCATGGAAGAAAATTGAGAGTCTAGAAATGAACCCTTACATTTTCTACAAGAGTACCAAGATAATTTAAAGAAAAAAAAGAAATTTTTCAACAAATAGTGCTGGGACAGCTGGATATCCATATGCAAAAGAAAGAAGTTAGACTCTTCCCTAACATTATGTGCAAAAACTAACTCAAAATAAATTATAGACCTAAACCTAAGAGTTAAATTACAAAGCTCTTAGAAGGAAATATGGGAATAAATCTTTAGGGCCTTGGATAAGGCAACAGTTTCTTAGATATGACAGCAAAGGTATGAACAACAACAAAAATCCAGATGAATTTGACTTCATTAAAATTAAAAACGTATATGTTTCAAAGTTAAACTATCAAAAAAGTTAAAAGACAGCTCACAAGATGGAAGAATATATTTGCAAGTAATATACCTGATAATGGATTTGTGTTTGGAATTAAAAACTCCTGTAACTCAACAGTAAAGGACAAATAACCCAATTGAAGATGGGCAAATAATTTGAATAGACATTTCTCCAAAGAAGATGTACAAATGGCCAGTAAGCACATGAAAAGATGCTCAATATCTTAAGTCACTGGGGAAATGCAATTCAAAATCACAATAAGATACCATTTCATACCTGCCAGGATGGCTATGATAAAGAAGACAGTGGTGGAAAATGATAATATGGGAAAGGATGTGGGGAAACTTAGAACCCTCATACTTTGCTGAAGAGAACATAAAATGATGCAGACATTGTGAAAAAGCACTTTGGCAGTTCCTTAAAAGTTAAACATAGAGTTACTGTATAACCCAGAAATTCTGCTCATTGATATATACCCAAAAAAATTGAAAACGTGTTCATGTAAAAACTTGTACGTGAATGTTCAGGGCACATTACCCATGATAGCAAAAAAAAGTGGAAGCAACTCAAGTGTTTATCTATTGATGAATGAATAAACAAAATGTGGTATATTCATACATTGGAATATTATTTAGCCCTAAAAAGGATTTAAGTATTGATTCATGCTATAATATAGATGGACCTTGAAAGCATAAGTAAAAGAAGTCAGGCACAAAAGAAAGAAGCAGTCAGACACAGATATTTCACATAAATGGAATCACATGAAATATTTAGAATATGAAATCTGTAGAGACAAAAATATGATTAGTGCTTGCCAGCAGCGGGGTTAGGGGAATGGGAAGTGACTGCTAATGGACCCAGGATTTCTTTGAGGGGTGACGACAACATTCTGGAATTAGATATTGGGGATGATTACATAATTCTGTGACTATAGTAAAAACCATTGAATTGCATACTTTAGAAGAGTGAGGGCCGGGTGGGGTGGCTCACGCTATAATCCCACACTTTGGGAGGCCAAGGTGGGTGGATCACCTGAGGTCATGAATTTGAGACCAGCCTGGCCAACATGGTGAAACCCTATCTCTACTAAAAATACAAAAATTAGTTGGGCGTGGTGGTGGGCGCCTGTAGTCCCAGCTAACCAGGAGGCTGAGGCTGGAGAATCACTTGAATTGGAGGTTGCAGTGAGCCGAGATCACGCAACTGCACTCCAGGCTGGGCAACAAGAGTGAAACTCTGTCTAAAAAAAAAAAAAAAAAAGAGTTGTTTAGTATGGTTTAGTATGTGAATTAAACTTTAATAAAGGTGTTACACAAAAAAAGGCATGTTTACAGGAGAAGCTGATTAGTTCAGTGCTGATTAGTTAAAACAAGTTACACAAAGAGCTTGGAGTCAAATCCTGTCTCTATTTCTGAGGCTCAGTTATATCATCTGCAAAATGGGAGGAGGGAGGGTAAATATCAACACCCATAGAGTATTTGTGATGATTAAATGAGATGATATATATATAGTTCCCGGAACATGACAAGTGACTCAAAAATTGAATCTAACAATGAAGCAAGGTAGGATTCATAATTTTGATAAAGAAAGGTTCACCAGTTTTAGAAATGTGATCTGGGGAGACGCTGAGTGTTTTGGGTGACAGGTGGCTCCTGGCCTTGAGTATGTTACCATGGACAGGGCCAAGGGAGCAGCTGCTTCCTCCTGCTGATCCCCAGCCCCTGTTTCTCTGGGCTTGTCTGCAGTCAAAGTCATAATAGGATCAACAGGAAGGAAGGACAAATTCCTTGAGCATTGTGGGGAAATCTGGTCACTGGTTATAGGACTGAGTCCAAGAAGTGAATCCACAGCTGCAGGTCTGTCTTCCTGCCCTTTCTTCTCAGGAATCTCTCTCACTTCATAGTGAAGACAACTTCCTTGCACAGCTAATTGGGGGAAAATCAGAGACTTCACATCCCCTGGGTCCTATGCACCACTCAGACCAGACACAGCTTAGACCTGGAACTGTGGACTCCGCAGAGATGAGGAAGTTCTGGCAAGTGCAAGGTCAAAAAAGGCAAAGGATAAGAAAGGCCATCTAGTCTGGATGGTTCCACCCTCAAGCCCATATGTGTACACCGATATTGACTTGACATTTACTATCGTTCTCTTACTGATTCTAAAATCACTGCTAATTTAACGGCAACTTTTGGGGGAGGGCGTGGTACAGAAAGATAGATACTATTAAATATGAGCAATTTTATTTTACTCATCAAAAATAGCTTCAGTTTGTCGTTAAAACTGAATTCTTTTCTTTTCTTTTTGTTTTTTTGTTTGTTTGTTTTTTTTGAGGCAGGGTCTTGCTCTGCAGCCCTGGCTGGGGTGTAGTGGTGCCATCATAGCTCACTGCAGCCTGGAACTCTGGGGCTCAAGCAATCCTCCTGCCTCAGCCTTCTGAGTAGCTAGGACTACTGGAGAATGCCACCACACTCAGCTAATTTGAAATTTTTTTTTGTAGAGGCAGGGTCTTGCTCTGTTGCCGAGGCTGGTCTCAAATTCCTGGTCTTGGTTGGGCATGGTGGCTCACGCCTATAATCCTAGCACTTGGGAGGCCAAGGTGGGTGGATCACCTGAGGTCAGGAGTTCAAGAACAGCCTGACCAACATGGTGAAACCTCGTCTCTACTAAATACAAAAAATTAGCCAGGTGTGGCGGCGCGTGCCTGTAATCATAGCTAGTTGGGAGGCTGAGGCAGGAGAATTGCTTGGACCTGGGAGGCAGAGGTTGCAGTGAGCCAAGGTTGCACCACTGCACTCCAGCCTGGGTGAAAGAGCAAGACTCTGTCTCAAAAAAAAAAAAAAAAAAAAAAATTCCTCGCCTCAAGTAGTTCTCCTGCCTTAGCCTCCCAAAGTGCCGAGATTATAGGCATGAACCACACACCTGGCCTTGACTCTGTTTTTTTTTTTCTCTCCCTCTCAAAGTCACAATCAATTCAGAGTTAAGGCTCTTCTGAATGGCGTTGGGCTGCAGACGTTCCTGCAGAGTCATTTTGATGCACCGCTCTTTATCTTGACTCATGCTCCTTGACCTCTCTCATGTTCTTAGTATGGATAATATAATTTTGAGTCAAATGAAAGAATATTAGGTTTTCATCTGCAGTTTCTATTCAGTGAAACTTGCAATCTTTTAATTGAATTAGATGCTAGAGAAGTTAAAGGGCTTCTCTGAAAAGTCACCGGAAGCCTCATGATGAATAGATGTGCAGTCCCCGACTAGTCCTTCATGGCCTGTGAATCAATTAACACCAATCTCTCCTGGCTTAAAAAATTTCATGATTTATTAGGCTGAGATAGTTGGTGATGTTAGCACATGCTCTGCAAGTAACAAGGTAAAACTTACCTTCTTTGCATTTCTCTGCATCCTTTGTGCATCTAGTAGGAAGTACTTTCTTGATTGACAGAAGCCAAAGAGAGCAAATATTCCTTTTTTGCTACCTCCTGGCACCTGGAGAGTAATTACATGATGTAGGCTCGGTCAATCAGAAGCTCATGCCTAGGACTTTGCATCTTGAGGATCTAGTTATGAAAGCATCAAGCATCCGGTGGCACTGGTGGTGTTGAGTGTCCAGTAGTGGCTTTGTCAGTGATCGCACCCTTGACAGAATGATACTGCAAAGTGGCCTTGGCCGGGCATTGCGTGGCTAAACCTCTCTTTGCTTATTTACTAAGTCTGGGTTCAATGAAAAATCATTGCTATGAAGCAGATTGATAAATAGGAGAAAAGGCATACAAATACACTTGATGTGTAGATATAGGAGCCCTAAGAATGAAGACCCAAAGAGTCAAGGGAAATTGTCCATTTTTCTGTTTATGTCCAACAAAGTACGGACAGCCACGTAGAAATAGAATGGGACAGAAAGGGTCTGATGAAATGCTAACAGACGGAGTGGGGAAACCCAGCAAGGCCTGTCTGTCTAGATTCTTCGTGGTCTGAGCATGTATTCCTGCTTCTACATGTGGGGCAGGGTCCTCTCTGGAAGTGGGGGGTCCTATGGCCCACAGTCAAACAAGGTAGGTAACGTAATTTGTTTATGGCTAGTTTTTTTGTTTGTTTGTTTGTTTTGAGACAGAGTCGCACTCCACTGCCCAGGCTAGAGGGCCGTGGTGGGATCTCGGCTCATTGCAACCTCCGTCTCCTGGGTTCAAGCAATTCTCCTGCCTCAGCCTCCTGAGTAGTTGGGATTACAGGCGCACACCACCATGCCTGGCTTTTTTTTTTTTTTTTTTTTTTTGTATTTTTAGTACAGATGGGGCTTCACCATGTTGGCCAGGCAGGTCTCGAACTCCTGACCTCAGATGATCCACCTGCCTTGACCTCCCAAAGTGCTGCAATCACAGGTGTGAGCCATCGCGCCCAGCATGGCCAGTTTTTACACAGAATATGTTTAGGTTTTATGGTTGGCTTTGGGGAAAGGGGATTCTAGTTTCTTTGACCCGCCTTGGGGAAGAGGGATTCTGGTTTCTATGGCTAGCCTTGGGGGAGAATGAGACAGAGAGACAGGAGGGCAGGAGAAGGTCAGAGAAAACCAAGGCTGCTTCTGAGGCCTTCATGTTGGGGTAATGTTTTTCTGAACCCCAAAAATGATTGCCTACTTTGCTCTTAATATCCATGAGCTTCTCATGATCTTTTGCTACCTAAGTAGGCCAGAGCTGATTTCTATTTGCTTTAAGAGTGTGTGAGATTTGTCTTAATCAGGTATAGAAAGAAACAGACGTAGAAGTGATTGTCATTAAGAAAGAAGTTTTTACTGACGGTTCTCTAGAAACGGCAGGCACTCCATGCCACAGAGGGCTTCAAGGGGAAACCCCAGGGGTGGGCAGGAGGCAAGGGGGAGAGGGAAGAACCTGGGCCAGAGACTTGACTGCGGTTTCTGCTGGAAGAAATGAGTTAGATAGGATAAGCTGCTTGAGGACTGGCTAGTTTGCATAATTTCAGCAAACCCTGGGGTGTAGGGGCTGTCTCTAGTTGTGTGGTACCCTGTCCTGGGGTAATATGTGCAGATGGACAGTGACCCAGAGTGTGCGAGTCCCATTAAGGAGACAGCTGGGGATACGGGCTCTGGGTTGGTTGGTTTGCATATGAAAAGCATGCTGGCATTTCTCTGATGGCCAGTGATGATGAGCATTTTTTCATGTGTCTGTTGGCTGTATGAATGTCTTCTTTTGAGAAATGTCTGTTCATATCCTTTGCCCACTTTTTGATGGGGTTATTTGTTTTTTTCTTGTAAATTTGTTTGAGTTCTTTGTAGATTCTGGATATTAGCCCTTTGTCAGATGAGTAGATTGCAAAAATTTTCTCCCATTCTGTAGGTTGCCTGTTCACTCTGATGGTAGTTTCTTTTGCTGTGCAGAAGCTCTTTAGTTTAATCATATCCCATTTGTCAATTTTGGCTTTTGCTGCCGTTGCTTTTGGTGTTTTAGACATGAAGTCTTTGCCTATGCCTATGTCCTGAATGGTACCACCTAGGTTTTCTTCTAGGGTTTTTATGGTATTAGGTCTAACATTTAAGTCTCTAATCCATCTTGAATTAATTTTCGTATAAGGAGTAAGGAAAGGATCCAGTTTCAGCTTTCTACTTATGGCTAGCCAATTTAGGGAATCCTTTCCCCATTTCTTGTTTCTCTCAGGTTTGTCAAAGATCAGATGGCTGTAGATGTGTGGTATTATTTCTGAGGACTCTGTTCTGTTCCATAATGAGATACCATCTCACACCAGTTAGAATGGCAATCATTAAAAAGTCAGGAAACAACAGGTGTTGGAGAGGATGTGGAGAAATAGGAACACTTTCACACTGTTGGTGGGATTGTAAACTAGTTCAACCATTATGGAAAACAGTATGGCGATTCCTCAAGGATCTAGATCTAGATGTACCATATGACCCAGCCATCCCACTACTGGGTATAGACCCAAAGGATTATGAATCATGCTGCTATAAAGACACATACACACGTATGTTTATTGCGGCACTATTCACAATAGCAAAGTCTTGGAATCAACCCAAATGTCCATCGGTGACAGACTGGATTAAGAAAATGTGGCACATATACACCATGGAATATTATGCAGCCATAAAAAAGGATGAGTTTGCGTCCTTTGTAGGGACATGGATGCAGCTGGAAACCATCATTCTTAGCAAACTATCACAAGAACAGAAAACCAAACACCGCATGTTCTCACTCATAGGTGGGAACTGAACAATGATATCACTTGGACTCGGGAAGGGGAACATCACACATCGGGGCCTATCATGGGGAGGGGGGAGGGGGGAGGGATTGCATTGGGAGTTATACCTGATATAAATGATGAATTGATGGGTGCTGACGAGTTGATGGGTGCAGCACACCAACATGGCACAAGTATACATATATAACATACCTGCACGTTATGCACATGTACCCTAGAACTTAAAGTATAATAAAAATAAATAAATAAATAAATAAATAAATTGATTCATCAAAA